>NC_051154.1:326579255-326638672 GCF_013339745.2 Dermacentor silvarum | reverse complement strand
AGGTTTTTTTTTTCGGTAACATTTCTATGCAAATGAGGGGGGGCGGGGGTGGCTGTACTAGTAAAAACGTTAAAAATAACCACCATTCGCCATAAAGGAGCGTAAACCCGCGAAAGAGAACTGAAATAAGGTGTATCTCACAGGTACGCCTGTGAGATACACGTCTCCTTTATTTGGCAAACAAGGAACCACATCAAACGCACTCGCGCAGGAAAGAAACGTAGGAAGGACACTCTGCCGGAGACTATGCCGGTAAACGAAGGAGAGGGGTATATGCCGGTTAATTTCGGGGGGGGGGGGGGGCGCCCTGGGTACGTGTCCGCGTGCAACACTGCTTTCTCTCAGGAATTAAACATTAAAAAAAAGGAAGTGCTGACACATGAAAGTGCAGGCGCCGCACGGGAAAGCCTTTTGTTACGTTCACAGGATGCGATTGTTTGATGCCAATCAAATATTCTCCATAGCAATCGGTAAAAGAGGCTCCGAAAAATAAGCGTGAAGCTTACATCGGTGACTTGGAATTGAATAAGGCAGATGCGGAGTATTTATGTATGGATATTTGCAGTATTGTTACTCCATGTGCAGATTTTACTAGGGTTTTATAGCAGCCCAAAATATGAAAAAGACATAATAGTCGCAAAAAAAAAGAAAAATCGAGCCAAATTTTCCAACAAGCTCCATACGAAACACATGGTTTGTAATGCGAATGCAAACAACAACTAAACGCAAAAAGATCACTGTACACAGACGCCAGAATGCATCTCTCTCTCTCTCTCACACACACACAGTTCGAAGCCAAATAGTGATTTTGGCCAAATATTTTTGAATACCATAGTTGCCGTTCAAAAAAAAATCTTGGCCGTAAAGTACAAGATAATTATTATGTGCAAGTATTTGCGCCTGGTTTGAGGCGGTTGTTTTTCCGCCGGCGTACTCAGTGACTTTTTGCTGTTCACAGCGGACTTCGTTTTCTGAGGGAAGTTGAGAGAAATACTTCCAAGCTAAATTTTTCGCGCTGTTATTCGAGTCTATCTTGCCGACTAACCGAGCTTCCGCCATTTGGACAGTCTCGATGTCATTTCATCTTATCGCTTTCTTTCGGAATATTATAGTGTAATAAAATTTTCGAAAACTGCGTTTATGAGTTTTCTCGCAAATAAGAGTTTGAGCGACTATGAAGGTTATAAAGAATTTTCAAAGGTATTTATTTTTATCCGAAACTTGCATTTACTTTATTGTAAATGAGAAATACTGGTTAGAATTGTGTTGAGGTGATCCTGGTCGCTAGAACAAGTTATCTGAAGGAAGAAAACTCCAATCATCCGCGAATGAGCTTATTTAAATACATGGGTTCACAATATCATTTACACATAATAAAGAACAGCAAATGACCTATAACACGTACTGCCCTATGGAACACCAGAAGTTACCAGAAGACAGTCCGAGTGCTGCCCTCACACATCCACAAGTTGTTCGCGATTACTCAGGTATGTGCTGCAGTCCAAGACATACATATACTCAGGAATGCCAACTAATTTCTAAGCTCGAATACTGATTTATCGTGAGGGACCTTAGAGTAAAGTTTCTTCTCCGTGGTGTTGAGGGACGAGGTCCCTATGATGTAGCTCGGCGGGGGTGAAGTATCAGACAGGAAACGTGGTAAAAACTTGAACGAACTGCATTTACAGAGAGTGCGAAGGGCAGGCCCTCACTCGTCTACACCTAGCTGGGTGTTAGAGCCGAGGTCAGGACGTACATACGTAGTACGGAGCCTCACCGTTCTACCACTGCGTGGTTACAGCCCACACAGGCCGTGATGCTCCGTGCAATAAAAGAAGGAAAAACAAAAATGGGAAAGCAGAAGACCCCAGCCAGAATGGAGTTGTGCTCCCTCTCGCTGCTAGCGCTGGCTGTGCAGCCGGCCTCTCCCCGCTCGTGGCATGCTCAGTTGTAGATGGTCACGTGCCACCCCGCTGCCAGTAGAGGTCAAGGCTGTCACGGCTAATTAGGCGCGAAGTGGAGGGGGGCAATCGGTTTCATGGTCCGTTCTTTCACGTATGCCAAGGGAAGTAAAGGTTCCGTGTCCGGCGACACATTTTGTGCCGAGCTGTGACGAGCCGGTCATTAACTTGGGTTAGGCCGTTCTTTCTGAGAGAGCACAACCTGTCACTGCTGCCATTCATTCGGCCTTACAAATGACGCATACCTCAGTGACGCATGCTCGGCCTTACACTTAGCAAACGCTTTGCTAAAATCTAAAAAGAATCAATTTCACCGCTATTATCGAGAATCGAAGCATATGAATGTGTAACTGAAACAAGCCGCAGGCAACTGTAGAATAGCCCTTTCTGAAACCATGCTGTGTTGAATCAGTTTACAATAGAAATTAGCCTGCAGTTTTCAAATAACAATTGATCGCCAATTTGAAGCACGAAAATGATTGCTAGGAACGTTGCAAGAGACTACTGCCGCAGAAAGACATCTTGGCGACTCTTTCTTAGATCAAGCAACATGGAGACCACTCCCTGATAGTTAATGACGTTCACATCCTGGCCAAGCACTCAACTCTACGGCACTGGTCGTGCATGAAGCGTTCGCTGAAACTAGACTATTACAATAAATATTACAACGCTGCGTAATGTCTTTTTCTACCCGTGATTACAATACCATCAGCAGCGACACCAATCTCCACTTTTCACTGAGAAAGTTCCACAACTTATTCGGGGCCGTTTTGATGATCTAGCGTTATTGTGAAATAACAATTCCTTGACTGGTGCACAAGGTTCCCTTGGTACTTCAGCTATCGCCGTAGGTGATGCATTTTTCCGTTTAAATTTTTTGAATTTCGCCTTTATTTTTCAACATACTTATTACAGAGCCTGCTTAAGGGGCAGAGGCTAAATGCTTAACATTCTCGTCAAAGGCCTCTGATCCTTTACAGTTTGCTAAGCGGTTTAAGCAAAAAGAATATGCACAGTCATGCTTTCATCACAACAAAAATACAGAAAACACAGAACATAATCATTTTACACTTTTATACATGTCAAAAACAGTATCACTCAGGCTTTTTGATCGTGAACCAAGCACATCAATGATTAAAAGACTTCCAGGCGAGATTTACAGCCCTGGCAGAGGGGCGACAAACGCTAAATATTTGGGGAAAAGTCTGAATTGGGGTCTCAAGCGCTGTGGTCTCACACTACGCTAACGGCTTTCACGCTCGAAACCCGCCCGCCAGTGGACCACCACGGACGGGTTCGAGCCCCACGGCCGCTCCGTGTGCAAACCCGCCGCTGCGTGCACGCGTCCCACCGCAGTCCCAGCTAGGGGAATGCGAGACCGCGCACGCAGCAAGGGAGACACTAGGCGAAGCTCTCCGGAAAGGACAACACGACAGTTTAAAGCCGGGTTTCGACACAGGGTCAACAAGCACGACAACATGGCCAAATGGTTTGCAGGTGGCCGCTATCGAAACAACGTGAAAGTGCGCGTGCACGCCAAGGCCGGGACGAGCCGAAGCAATCGTCGGCCGGGGGGCGGACAAAGGGGCCGCCGCCGGCAGAGAGCAACACCTTGTGGCGCCAGGATGCGTGGTCTCTCCTCAATGCCCGAATCCCGCCCGGAAGTCGGCCAGTGGGCGGAGCCCTTCCCGTGTGGCCGGTTGACATCCGAGTGACGAGTGTTTCATGACCCGCTGCTACGGTGGCTACATGTGCCGACCGAGCGTAGTTCACCACTTCTCCGCATCATGACGCAGAAGTGGCGCTGCGGACAGTATAACGGCTGAGCTGCGCGCAACGTCGGCTGCGCTGCGTAGACGAGCAGCGTGTTTGATAGTATCGCTGCCTCTGCTCTAGCTTTCAAGTACGCGCTATACAATGCCATTTTGAGCAGTGTAGGCAAAGCCAGAATGGTGAATTTGTTGCTGTCGTCTAGTCAGAAGACACGATATGCTGAAGTTAATTTTCTAGCTTGGCGATTGGTCACATTTATTGGTATAAACGCGGCGCTCCAGCCCATTGCATTAAGTACGTAGATGCATTTTTTATGCATAAAACAATACTGCAGTGGTTTTATACGGTACATGGAAACGTGTTTACGTGATATTTAGTGAGTTCTAATGTTTCAATTTCGAGAAATCCAGCTATTGTGTTTATTGCTGCCTCAGTTACGGTATTTAAATTGTTAAGAGACGAATTGTGTTGGTAAGTGCATATGCATGGTTCACTGTTTGGTTACAATAAAATAAAGTAATACGACTTGGGCTAAATTCGTGAATATATTTAAAATACAAGAAACGCTCTCATACCTTGAGTCAGCAAACGCACCAACATAAATAGCCTATCGCCAGCAAGGCCGCAACGTTGGTCCACCACATCATAACATTATTCACAGCACACACCTCCACTTCCGGTGATTCTTCTTCTCCCTGTTGCTTTCGCGCGCCATGTTATTGCCCTTGACAAGAAAGTAAAGGCGTTTAATTGAATAGAACTTCACAACATCGTTTGTGAGCTCTTCCTTGTGCCGCTTACAGCCGATCAAATTCGGGGGATTCAGCTGCAGAAAGGATGCAAAGTCGGCGACACACTGTTCCTTCGTAACTCATTTAAACTGAAGCACAGCTTGAAGGCGTCTTCGAGCGATGCTACCAGTTATTTTAGTGCTTCAGAAGGGAGCAACAGCCCCGACCTACTCATTCTGTTGAATTTAGTAATGTCCCTGAGCAATCGGAGCACTTGGTTCTTTGCAGGAACTTCCTTGCTACATAGCCTGCTATATAGAATATCAGCCTAGAATCACTTTTCTTTTCCCTGTAGCAGCGCAGCGGTGCTCGATGTCGCAGGCGCTGACGGTCACTCAGGACTGAGTGACCGTCTATGATCCGGACTGATTGATCGTCAGTGATAGAGCGATATCCACAGCGGACTTTATATTATTCTCTTAATCTCTCTCTCCCCTTTTCCTTTCCCCCAGTGTAGGGTAGCCAACCGGGCTCAGTCCTGGTTAACCTCCCTGCCGTTCATTAAATCATTTTCTCTCTCTTCTCTTCTCTCCAATGTCGACCGAGAAGCTCATCGACGTACGCTTTTCGGTGTACTGCTTGCTCATTAACGTCGCCGATACTGAGCAACCTACTGAGCAGCCCGGGGCGAACATTTGCGCTGTCTTTCTCACAAATTTAGAGCCCGACTTGCAGTTCGGAGCGAAGCAGTAAGTCAGGGCTACTTACTGCTTCGCTCCGAACTGCAAGTCGGAGCGGTGGTGTTCTTTGGTGGAGCAATGCTGCCGCTAATCTCGCCGGTCATTTTTCCGACCTGGAACATTCCACATCGCTTAGGAGCTTACAAATAGTACGAGAGATGCGGAGCTCTTCACCTTTGAAACTGACATGAACAGACGACATACAACTATTCCAATACGGGCTAGCTTTTTTTTTTTTTTTGTTTTGCTCGCCAGCCCCCTGTGGCAGACGACGCGCGCTGCGGAACCGTTCTACTGACCGCAGCGCCAATTTTGCGTCATGACGCGGAGAAGCGGTGAACTACGCTCCAGAGGCGCCGGTCGGCACACCTACCCATCTAGCCACCGTACCGCTGCCCCAGCAGGCAGGGAGGCGAGTGACATACGACTTTACGGAAACGCAACGGAACGGCGTCCGACGGCGAGCGCTCGAAACCCCACAACGTACAAGAAGGTTCCTTGTTTATTGTGGAACACAACGCCTTGCAAGAAACAAACAAGTACGACCAGAGGTCTTGGCACTGCTGGAAGTATTTCGCCTGAGGATACAATGTGCTAAAGGGTTTTTTAAAAATATGCAAATTCTTATTTGCGTGTTTGTGCATGCGTGAGGTCACAGCGGCGCGCACGAACTTTGGTTTGGGAGGCGTACGCGTGCATGCCTTTTTGGCAGCTCAGGATAGAACTCGGTCCCTTCTCTGTGGCACTGTGTGGTACGAAGGCCTGTCTCGTAAACAGAAGTGGACGCTCATAAAATTGTGCACAAGGAAAACGGGACTTTACGTAACGCCACATTTTAAATACGATTCACGACAGCACAGCAGAAGGTCCGACTCGCTGTTTTGTGTTGTCGGACGTAGGCCTTCCTAATTCCTGGTTTGCCCACAGCCATCAACGCTAATGTTGTCTATCACACTACGTGCCATAAGGGCAGATAGATGCTCGCTTCAACGTCAGTGACGCTACTGATATCGATATCTGCTGTCAATCTCGCTGAACACGGGCGCCAAACACGGAAGAGCTAGGAGGGAGCGTCACGTGACCATCTTGAAGCCTAGTCATCATAAAAATGAAAAGGCTCATGGCGTGATGCGCAAGGGGGAAATTTCTATGCTCTGAGCACGGTACGCGAGAGGGTAGAACGGAGAGCGCAGTGACCTCGGTCAGCTGTGATGAGGGCACCGCTAACAGGTCATCGCGTACCCCAAAGTGTCTTGAAAAGGTCTGGCCCAGAAAAGGGGGCAATGGGTCGGCGTTAGAAGAGGCTGGCTTAGCGGGACTAGCTGCTTGGCGTCATGCTCCCTCCTCGGGTTTTTTTCTTTCTTTTTTACCGTCCTCCAAGGCATCGAAGTGCCCGCGTGCACGCTACAGCTGCGACGTTCAATAGAATTACGGTTCACGAGAGCATTTCCGAAGAGTACAGCTCACCTTGTTGTTCTCGAACGCTGAGCATTTGCAAAGTCCGGTCGATCCGCAGAAGCAACCGGAGAACCACTCATCACAGGAGTTGCCAGGAGCGTAGAGGCCCAGCACAACCAGCAGACGCGCGCTGAACGTTGGCCATCACCGCTGCCGCACAAAAGCAAGCGAGCCGACAAGCCGGGCGAAGGGTCGAGCGATCGCTGCACACCAAACATGCCAGTGCCGTAGCGTCTCCGTATCTGATCTGTCTGACTGTGGCCGCAAAGGGGAAGCTCACACAGCACACACTACTCGCATGTGCCCGGATGTATCGCGCTTCCCAGTGATCCTTCCCCCCACTTCCCTTCCACACCTGCCTCCAGCGCTGCACGGTTAGGAAAATGCCAAACAGCGGTGATTCACGGCGGGGCAGGGAGGGCCATGGCCTTGAGGCCCGACTTAGCGGCTCCAGCTGGACGACCGTAAAAGTTGGTAGCGTGCGTTTGGGACGGGGGCGACCCAAGCGGCGACGGCATCCACGACCGCATATTCTCGTGCTTGATATATATATATATATATATATATATATATATATATATATATTTATAGTAGTAACTGGATTTTTCAATGGGCCAAGCATATCTCTAGATATTTTCCCCTCCTTGTGCAGTGAATTTAATTCGCGGCATATTTCTGATTCGAACAATTTAGTGGGGTCCTTTATGAGTTCCGTATAGAAGTCCTCATTTTCTAATTGTCGATATCCTTCTTTCAGGTAGTCGAAATTATCCTAATAGTAATATTGGACCTAATAGTAATATTGGATAAGGTCGACTACCTGAAAGAAGGATATCGACAATTAGAAAATAAGGACTTCTATACGGAACTCACAGAGGACCCCACTAAATTGTTCGAATCAGAAATATGCCGCGAATTAAATTCACTGCACAAGGAGGGGAAAATATCTAGAGATATGCTTAAAGCAATGCTGCCGATTCAGCCAGCCCCTGGTCGTTTTTATTTGCTACCCAAAATCCACAAAACTAACTACCCCGGTCGCCCTATTGTCTCAAGCAACGGCATGGTAACAGAAAGAATTTCAAGTGCCTTATACTTCATAATTAAGGACATAGTCCCGACGATTCCATCTTACATTCAGGACACCAACCAATTTCTTCCCACAATAACTGGACTCGAGATCCCCAAAAGAAAGCTTCCTGGTGACAATGGATGTAGTATCCCTATACACAAACATACCACAAGCAGAGGGCATTGACGCGACAGTCAACGCTTACATGAACGCAAACACGCCTGTAAGCCTAGACGAGGACACGCTGTCAACGCTACTGCGGTTAGTACTAGGATACAATAACTTTGAATTTGACGAGAAACATTTCCTCCAGATAAGCGGAACGGCAATGGGCACGAAGATGGCTCCTAATTATGCGAATATTTTTATGGCATCACTTGAAGAACCTTTTCTTGCGGCCAGAGCTTTGAAGCCGCTCATCTACAAAAGGTTCTTAGACGACATATTCTTTATTTGGCACCACGACGAAGAAAGTCTTCTTAAATTTGTAGCAGATTTTAATTCAGTTCATCCGTCAATCGCTTTCACTTACAGCTATTCTAAATCAGCTGTAAACTTTCTTGATGTCACGGTACAAATTAAACATAATCGCATATTCACAACCTTATATAAAAAGCCAACAGACCGCCACCAATATCTTCATTTCAAAAGTAGCCATCCACAACATTGCAAGAAAGCCATCCCGTATTCACAGGCCCACCGATACCGCCGCATCTGCTCTGACGAGAAAGACTTCCAATGTCATGCAAAGGAACTCAGAACGGCCTTGGTGGTGAAGCACTACCCGGAACGTATTGTTGATGATGCTATAAGCCGAGCACAAGCCTTAGACAGAAATGAAATTTTGACGGGCTCAAAGCCCCGCCATCCGAAAAACCAAACCAACCTTATCCTCACCTACTCATCTACATTACCGCACGTGAACAACATCCTAGCCAAACACTTTAATATCATTCCGCAGAGCACACGTTTGTCTTCAATTTTCACAGAGCCACCCCGAGTTGTCTATCGCCGGGGAAGGAATCTAAGAGATATCCTCGTCAGAGCTAGAACAACCACGGTTCAAAACATAGAATCAGGCTGCAGACCTTGTGGTAAACCCCGCTGCAAGGTCTGTAAGCACGTGACTTCAACATGTCTTGCTAAGGCTACCTCCTCTGATTTCACATTCAAAATTAAGGAACCTCTAAATTGTGACAGCAGCAATGTGATCTACATGCTGCATTGTGAAGTCTGCGACCAACAGTACATAGGCCAGACTGGAACCGCGTTCAGACTCCGTCTAAATAACCACAGAGCTCACACCCGCGCACTACCACATCTCCCATTCTCAAAACGTATCAGTCTGCCTGAGCATTCATTTGATAAAATACGTGTCACTCTTCTCCAGTCAGGCTTCCGCTCTTCTCGTGAACGGGAACAAAGAGAGTCATATTTTATCCACAAATTTAGAACAATCACGCACGGCATAAATGAACACATGGGAAACCTCTCGTTTCTTTGTCCATAAGTTAAATTAGCTAAAATCAGAACTTAATCCCCACATAGGCAAGCCGAACACGTGTGTGATGTCGAAAGAATGCCCACTACCCCAGTGGGGGAGCGGACCGAACCACCCACATTATTGTGCCTTGGTTTTTAATTTCATGCTTATTTCGCCACGCTGTTACTGTCATATTTGCAGGCTACTTCTCCTTCTTTCGTGTTTTGCCCCTGCTTTTTTAATTTAATTTCATGCTTATTTCGCCACGCTGTTGCTGTCATATTTGCAGGCTATTTCTTCTTCTTTCGCGTTTCTCGTGTTTTGCCCTTGCTTTTCAATTTCATGCTGATTTCGCCACGCTGTTACTATTATATTTGCAGGTTATTTCTTCTTCTTCCGTGTCTCTCGTGTTTTGCCCTTCGCTTTGTCTGGCACGACCAGGTCTTGGTGTCTTTCCTTTAACTCTCTCCGTTTTTTCTTTTTTTTTCTTTTTTGGCATTTCAACTTAACATGACAGGCGTGTCCGTCAATTGTGCATGTCAAACACGCTTAACAGCGACCTTGCCCTTTGCTTTACCTGGCACGACCAGGTCTTGGTGTCTTTCCTTTAACTCTCTCCGTTTTTTTCTTTTTTTTCTTTTTTGGCATTTCAACTAACATGACAGGCGTGTCCGTCAATTGTGCATGTCAAACACGCTTAACAGCGACCTTGCCCTTTGCTTTACCTGGCACGACCAGGTCTTGGTGTCTTTCCTTTAACTCTCTCTCTCTCTTTCTTTTTGCATGTTCAACTTAACATGATAGGCGTGTCCGACAAATGTGCATGTCAAACACGCTTAACAGCGACCCATAATGGGGACCGTATCAAGCACTTATCCACTGCCAATAATGACAAGCACACGTCCTGAAGAACCCCTTTACCAACAAGTAATCTCCCTGCCATTGGCTCTCTCCCTGGGATTTTTATTTATTTATTTTTGTTGTTGTTGTTGTTTGCTCTTTCTATGTCTCCTTTCTCACTTTTTTTGGCGCCTTTTTTCTCTCTCTACCTGAAGATATAAAAAGACTGTGGCGAGAATTTCCTGTATCCCTTGAAAAAGGTCGGTCCACTGACCGAAACTGTTGGGTAAATAATAAACCTAAGATAACCGCGAAGTTGTGCTTCTGATTTTCCTATATATATATATATATATATATATATATATATATATATATATATATATATATATATATATATATATATATATACAGGGTGTCCCAGCTATCACGCAGCACGATTTAAAAAAAGCGCAACGGCGTTACGCGAAGCAAACCTATAGTGCGTATTGTTTCCAGTACAGTGTAGTAGCCGCCAGTAATTTTTTCGTTACTGATTCAATTAAATAATTGTAATTAATTATCTAACTCGAGCAGTACTGTCCTAATTATCAAAGTTTCAATGAGGCGTTTGTAGGCAACCACGTGGGGCATCTAACTGCGGTATTTTCAGCGCCGTTCTAATTGCGTACTCATTTTTTTCCCGAGTGATAAAGAAAGCCCGCGAAATATTAAAAAAAAAAATACCACGTGACGACGCTCCCACCCGCATCATAAAGGAGCGCCCTAAGCTGATTGAAAGCAACGGCTTTTGCCGCCCATGCACACTATCTACGCTAAGACAACAGCTATCGCAGCTTGTTTCCAACTAACACGAAACGCGATGTGCTCCTTCGGGTAAAGCACAAACTAGGTCACCATTTCTTCGTTCTTTCTTTCGCTTATTTCATTCTGGCTAACTCAGAGGGAGCTTGTTCGAGGGCGCTGCTTTATTTTTGCGCGGGTTGGAGCGTCGTCACGTGCTGTTTTTTATATTTCGCGGGGTTTCTTTATCACTTGGAAAAAAAAAATGAGTGCGCAATTAGCACGGCGCTGAAAATACCGCAGTTAGATGCCCCACGTGGTTGCCTACAAACGCCTCATTGACACTTTGATAATTAGGACAGTACTTCTCGAGTTAGATAATTAATTACAATTATTTAATGGAATATCAGTAACGAAAAAATTACTGGCGGCTACTACACTGTACTGGAAACAATACGCACTAGGTTGCTTCGCGTAACGCCGTTGCGCTTTTTTAAAATTGTGCTTCGTGATAGCTGGGATACCCTGTATATATATATATATATATATATATATATATATATATATATATATATATATATATATACATACAGTGAATAAAAATGGGCGAACAAAATGCATGTCAATCGTTCAAAGGACAGCTGATACGTGTATACACAGATGGTGTTTGCAAACACATCATCTAAAAATACAAAGCATAAAAATGCACAGGAATGAAGTGCAAAAACCAATCGTCAGGTGACAACAGAAGACGTCAGTCAATATGGGCTATGTTATCAAGCAAACAGACAAAAAAAAAAAGGATAACTGACGTACTAGTAGAAACGAGAAACAAGTGACAGGCTACGATGACAGGCAACTCAATTTTCCTACACTTTCATTCAAACCACACGCGACGGTATCAAACTTATAGATAAGGAAGGATTCATGGGCTTCTCTATCATAATTTGAACGACATCCAGATTCAAGCAACCTGACTTTCAGTTTATCGAATGAGTGGTCAGGGAGGTGCACGTGTCTTGAGATGGGCAGGTTGGGCAACGTGTTAGCGTGGGATTTATGATTGTTAAAGCGCAATCTAAAAGGCCCTTCTGTTTGTCCGATGTACAGTTTTTTGCACACCGTACAGCGGTGAGCACTGTTAGGGTGAACACGCGAGCGCGTGGCCGACGGCACTGTCAGCGCCCCGTTACGGTCATCACTGGAAACATTGCGCATGCGCATCACGCCTTCCGCGAAATAATTGTTCCACCGCGCGCATGACGTCATGAATGCACTTGTTCGTCGTCTGCTAGCCGCATTTTTGTTTTCTAAGCCCATGCATCCTGCATTTTAAGATTTCTTTAAACATCTGTGCTTGAACAGAACAAGACAAAAAAACTTGTATATCTATGGGGGCGTGTCTATTCGTTCCCTTCAAAGTTGTTGTGCATGCAACGCTGTATATAAAACAACCAAACATCTTTCGCAGCCGTTCATTCTGTCGCCAGATCGTATTATGGCTAGGGTTCCCGATGATGAACGGCGCTCAATTGTCGATCTTTCCCTGAAAGGTTATTCCCAGTGGTATATTGGCGCTTTAGTTAATAGGCCCCTGAAGACTGTGAACAGGATAATTCAAGCCTGCAAGTATGAAGGTCGCATTCAGGATGCACCCCGCGCGCCCCGCCCTAAAGCTACCACAGACGATGAAGACGCCCTCATAGTTGCAGCTGCTGTTCGTAACCCTTTCTTGCCAGCCCCAGCAATACGCGAGGACTTGGATTTGGACGTTTCGGACACCACTGTTCGACGTCGCCTGCGTACTGCGGGCCTTCGCAGTCGCGTCGCAGCGCAGAAGCCACTACTAACGGCGGCAAACAAGGACGCACGACGGCAGTTCGCTGAGCTGCACGAAGCATGGACATCAGAAGAGTGGGGTCGCGTCATCTTTTCGGATGAGTCGACGTTTTCGACGCGACAAGACCAAAGATTGCGTGTTTGGAGACTACCAGGCACACGGTGAGGCAAACTTCCTGCTTTGAAAAGCAATTGTTTTAGTTAACGTCACAATGCCACGCAGGAACGACCCGGACAACGTGCAAGGTGTTTCTGCCAGTGGGAGATCGAGTGTGAACGTGTGGGGTGCTGTTTCAAGATATGGTTTAGGGCCCCTGCAACGTATACGTGGACACTTATCGTCGGAACAATACTGCAACATTTTGAACAATGTGCTGTTGCCATATGCGAGCAGTTTATTCCCAGACGGTGATTACCTGTTCCAACAGGACCGGTCACCGATACACACGGCGCGGGCTGTCAAGGAGTTCCAGGCGGAGCAGCACATGCAGCTACTGGAATGGCCTCCGAAAGGAGCGGACCTGAATGTGCTAGAAAACGTGTGGGGCCGTCTGAAAGCTTCTTTGGCAAGGAAGCCCCTTTATTCCGCGACTTCGGACCAGTTGTGGGCGCAAGTCAGCAACGAGTGGGAAAGGCTGAAAGCCGATCGGGAATATGTTCGATCACTTTACGACTCGTTACCGTCCAAAATAGCTGCGGTCGTTGCTGTAAGTGGTCACATGACTCGCTATTAGATTTGCTCATGTTTTTATATTTGTTCTCATGGTCTTGTTTAACTTGAATTGCAAAAGTGCAATTTTCTTGAATAAAAAGTTTAATAATTATCCCTCTTATACTCACTTTTTTCCTTCACGCGCCAATCTTCAATCCAGATGGACCTTGAAATGCAGAAGGTATCAGCTCAGCGAACAAAAAATGCGGCTAGCAGACGACGAACAAGCGTATCGATGACGTGATGCGCGCGGTGGAAAGAGTGTTTCGCAAAGCACATGCTGCGCATGTGAATGTTTCCAACGATGGCTGTTACGCGGCGCTGATAGTGCCGTCGGCCACGCGCTCGCGTGTTCACCCTAACAGTGCTCACCGCTGTACATTCAAGCATATATATTACGTCTTTAGTGGCACAGTCGAACTCGCCTTTGATCTGTAAACGAAAATTTGAAGCCGTACTAGTCACCTTTTGCGATGTGCACATGTAGGGGCATACTTTACATCGCGGTTTTCGGCAAGGATGACATCCGATGGCATCAGGGCAGTCAGTCTTAGATGATGATGATTGTATATCTCGAATATTTCTAGCTTTACGATATACTGCTTTAGGTGGTTCAGCGAAGATGTTTTTGAGGCGTTCACTTTGCATTAAAATATTGTGGTGTTTCTTCAGTACATGCGAAACACGTGAGAGACGCAGAATGGGTTAGGACAAGATTTGTCTGAGGTGAGGGAGTTGGCTTGTTAGCAGTGCAAAGAAGCGTCCTTCGGTCATGCACGTCTGCGCGTTTTATTGCATCGTCAATTAATTGTGGTGGGTAATTTTGTTGGACTAAAGCGCTTTTCAAGGTACCGCAATTTTTTTGAAACTCTGATTGCTCAGAACAAATTCTTTTAAAACGTAAGGCTCATGACTATAAGGAATGCTCGTCTTGCAATGTTTAACGTGACTGCTATCAAAGTGCAAATATTGACATCTATCTGTCGACTTTTTGTATAGGGCAGTAGATAGTTTATCATTTAGCAATGAAACGCTGACGTCAAGGAAGTTAAAAGTAGATGCAGAATACGTGTGAGAAAATTATATGGATGGATGGGCATTGTTAAAGTCAGATATGAAGGAAAGCAGTTCCTGTTCACCATGAGACCAAATCAGAAAAACATCGTCAATGTAACGTTTGTAATAAAAAGGTCTTAGGGTCCTGGTTAGCAAAAATTGATCTTCTAGCTGACCCATAAATACGTTCGCGTAGTTGGGGCCAATTCGCGTACCCATAGACGTCCCACTAACTTGGACATAGGGCTGTCCTTCAAATTCGAAATTATTCAGTACTAAAATAAGGGTTAGCAATGTTGCCAATGTGTCACTATCGATGAGTTTCTCGGGTGCTACGGCTTCGTAGCAATTGACGACTGCCATGGTGCCATCTGAATGAGGAATGTTAGTATACAAAGAAGCAACATCAAGTGTGACCAAAAGAGAACCTTGAGGAATAATGAGATCGATTATATCTGACAGAAAGTCGGTAGTGTCTCTTACGTAAGAAGGAAACGTATAGCTGGGATATTACTAATGAGGGAATCTACGTAGCTGGACAAATTTTATGTGACTGTATACCTATACCAGAAATGATGGGTCGACCTGGTTTGTTTATTTTATGAATTTTAGGTAAAAGGTAAAAACGACCAGCAACAGGAGTTAGTGGAATTAGAGAATGTACCGCATTGTCAGGCATCTTTTTCTTCTTGACGAGCTCTACCACCTTGCTTTTGACCAGAGATTCGTACTGCTCAGTGGGGTCATGATCAAGGCGTTTATAAAACGTCGCATCTGCTAGCTGTCTGTGGGCCTCTGTGGCGTAATCGGACTTGTTCATTATGACTACGGCACCACCTTTGTCAGCAGGCTTAATGACGAGGTCATTGCGAGATGCCAGAGTATCTAGTGCTTCCATTTCGTTGATGGACAAGTTGCGGCGGAAGGGTGCTTGGTTTTGATACAATTGCAGAACGTCTCGTTGTACTGCTTTGATATACATGTCTAAAAATCTATCGCGCTGTGAGGGGGGAACCCAGTGCTTGCCAGAAGGTAACGCGTGTTGTTCGAATCGCTTGAATTGGGCCGGTCATGGAAGTATTCGCGCAAGCGTAAGTTACGGGCGAAATTATCCAAATCTTTCAGTAGTTGAAATTCACTATGTCCACCTGTTGCTGGACAAAAATTAAGCCCACGACAGTATATAAACTGTACTGACGCCATGTATTGTATTCTGATGAAGGCCGGACCCCCGCCGAAACGTCAATAAACCGCTTCATACGCGCGTCTACTTCACTGTATATATATATATATATATATATATATATATATATATATATATATATATATATATATACAGGGTGTCCCAGCTATCACGAAGCACAATTTTTAAAAAGCGCAACGGCGTTACGCGAAGCAAGCCTATAGTGCGTATTGTTTCCAGTACAGTGTAGTAGCCGCCAGTAATTTTTTCGTTACTGATATTCCATTAATAATTGTAATTAATTATCTAACTCGAGAAGTACTGTCCTAATTGTCAAAGTGTCAATGAGGCGTTTGTAGGCAACCACGTGGGGCATCTAACTGCGGTATTTTCAGCGCCGTGCTAATTGCGCACTCATTTTTTTTTTCCAAGTGATAAAGAAACCCCGCGAAATATAAAAAACAGCACGTGACGACGCTCCAACCCGCGCAAAAATAAAGCAGCGCCCTCGAACAAGCTCCCTCTGAGTTAGCCAGAATGAAATAAGCGAAAGAAAGAACGAAGAAATGGTGACCTAGTTTGTGCTTTACCCGAAGGAGCACATCGCGTTTCGTGTTAGTTGGAAACAAGCTGCGATAGCTGTTGTCTTAGCGTAGATAGTGTGCATGGGCGGCAAAAGCCGTTGCTTTCAATCAGCTTACTTGAGGGCGCTCCTTTATGATGCGGGTGGGAGCGTCGTCACGTGGTATTTTTTTTTATATTTCGCGGGCTTTCTTTATCACTCGGGAAAAAAATGAGTACGCAATTAGAACGGCGCTGAAAATACCGCAGTTAGATGCCCCACGTGGTTGCCTACAAACTCCTCATTGACACTTTGATAATTAGGACAGTACTTCTCGAGTTAGATAATTAAAACAATGATTAAATTAAATATCAGTAACGAAAAAATTACTGGCGGCTACTACACTGTACTGGAAACAATACGCACTAGGTTTGCTTCGCGTAACGCCGTTGCACTTTTTTTAAATCGTGCTGCGTGATAGCTGGCACACCCTGTATATATATATATATATATATATATATATATATATATATATATATATATATATATATATATATATTTCTTTTTCCATCTTTGAGCACTCGCGCGACGTAGGGTTGCGTCGCATCGCGCTGCCGCCGTCACGGCGATTTTACAGAATGTTGTTTAGGTGAGAAAAATAAACAGTGCTCGCTGATACTCACTCACAATGTATACACAGGGTGTCCGAGCTCTCACGCAGCACGATTAAAAAAAAAGAGGAACGGTGTTACGCGAAGCAAACTTAGTGTGTATTGTTTCCAGTGCAGTGGAGTAGCCGCCGGTAATTTTTTCGTTACTGAGATTTAATTAGGTGATTATAATTATTTATATAACTCGAGAACTACTGCCATAATTATCAAAATGCCGATGAGAAAAGTGTAGAGCACCATGACAACTACCGATACAGCTTTCTGTTGCTCAATACGTGCTACATAAAATTCTTTTTCCGAGCGTGCAAGAAGCCCGTGAATACACGCAAAGTGTCTCGAGCGGCCAATTGCGCGGCAACTCTGCGTGTATTCGCGGGCTTTTTTTCACGCTCGGAAAAACACATTTATGTACGTAGCACGTATTGAGCAACAGCAAGCTGTATCGGGAGTTTTTCATGTTGCTCTACAATTTTCTCATTGACACTTTGATAATTATGAAATTGCTTCTCGAGTTAGATAAATATTTATAATCACCTAATTAAATCTCAGTAGCAAAAATTACCTTAAGTGCTGTAACTCGCAGTTGTCTAGCTTGTTAACTGAACTCATTAACTCTTTCCTTTTCTTTTTGCTAATTTAACCTCGTTGTATTTGGAATGCTGACTGTTTTCTAAAACCAGTTCAAGATTCGCAGATAATGCGGTAATAATTGAGTTGCGCAACAATTTTTAGCTATACTAAGCTGTCAGGCGAATATCTCAAGGCCCCAGCTTGGACAAAATTGGTGAAAGGCCCACGAATCGAAGTACGTACAACTTGCAAAAAAAAAAGTAATAGTAGTATTAGCAACAACGTGTGGAATAAAGACTTCTACAAGCTCGGAGCGCACGCTTTAAACTGTTGGAAGTACAGTAGCTTCTACCAGGAATCTGTCAGCTTTCCGGTGTCTTTTCTATAAAAATAAGTCGTGCATCGACGTCTAAAAATGCGGAAGTGGAGTTGTTCTTAAATCTGTATTAGCCATGATGCCATGTAGTTTAACCAGTGCATTTCCTTACGTACTATTCAAAAAAAGAACCATGGCGGCCACCGGCACTGTTCTCCAGTACCAAGTGGTTCCAGCTTTTATGGTTGATGAAACATTTTCAGTAATAGCTAGGACAAGTTGGCACTTGTAAAGGGTATCGACTGGTTTTGACCTAGTTGTGCACTCGCTTTTCCCAATTAAAAGTGCTAAAGAAGTAATTGTGTATGTCAACGTGGTTTAATGAAGATACTAAGGAATCGGTCCTTTACGAAGTGGCCCCCAACTCAAATACCAGCTGGATGTAGAACGTTCGAAAAGTACCCAGACACTAATTCATCGACTACGCGTTGGGACAGCTTATACGAAGCATTTTCCATATCGCATAAAACGGGCTTCATCCCCGGCTTGCTCCCGTGCCAACGACTCCATCTGTACTCCTCGAATGCCCCAGACGCGCTACGCGTAGATGGCAGCTATAGAATAACATCTACACTCAACTGATCCTAATCTATCGTTCTCTCTCGCTAAATTAGTGGGCCCTTGGCCATCGAAAACGATACAGCGTGAAGCATTGAAAGCACTCAAACATATCTTCGAAGGCGCGGGCATCCTTACCAAGATGCCATTATTTGTATTTATATGCGCATCTAGGTTGCATGACGTTCGCTTTTGACGCTCGTATATCTGTGCGTGCATTATTTCATGTGTGTATCTTCCTCATATGTTCACTTGCTGATCCCAGTCTGTATCGTGGTCTCGTGTATGTGTTTGTAACTCTGCATACGTGTATACGTATAGGTACTCGGTGTTATGCAACATGTCCTCGCCTTCTATCTGTATATGTTCGTGTGTGTGTATAAGGTTATACACTGTAGATTTTTATATATTGTATTTTTTCGACCCTATGATGTTGTTTCTTCTTATCTTACAATATTTATTTTTTATTATTGTAGTATCATAAGGAGCCAACGAAAAATGACACCAAGTAATGACATAGAGTAAATTATCTCTGATTCCTAATTGTAATAAAGAAATTATAAATAAATGGAAATGAAGTGGACGAAAAAACTACTGGCTCCCCATCCCCATCCACTTTCTGGGGTATTTATGTTTATCTACTAGAACTAACACTGGGAGTGTTAGCCAGTGCCACCACTCACGGCCTTGGCAGCAGATGTGGAACACCCTTTCTGCCGCAGGCGTCGCGTCTACGTAAACATTTTGGGGTGAACGCAACTGGTATATAAACCCACACATGTCACCTGAAGGCATCAATGCTGCCGGATTCGAGACCCTCGCTTCTCGTTCAGTGTGTGTGTGTGTGTGTGCGTTGTTGCGTCCCGAATCGGCCGGGCGCATTCTTTGATTGTTTCCCATCGAGGCAGGCAAACAGACGACGAGACGAGACGGGCAAACAAGAGCCCCAACTCGGTAGTGCCCATTCTTTGGGTGCTTCCCCCGATGCCACCCCTTTCATCAGCGTCGTCCGGACGGCGACAGTGCCCGACACCGACGAGACGGGATTTCCCCTATTTGTTCCAAGAAACCGAAATCCTTCAAACAGAGACAAACTGGCGAAAAAGGCTACTACTGGAGTCATGGCACATTCAGAACACGGCGGGCAATATAAACCGCGTGAAGGGCATCCTTCCCTCTTTGTATGTTCACGGCCTTGCAGATGCGACGAAGGGAAGAAAGGACCCCCCGGTCTAGGTCACCAACACCAAAACATCGCGTCGCCCCCCCCCCCCCCCCCCACCTCTTTCGTCTGTCAAGAACAGGTGCCCTGTCAAGTGTCTCCCCACCTTACGCTCTCTCCCATTCCTCTCCTTTCTTACGATAGACTTTTTAAAAGCGGCACACCGCCACCTGCGAAGAATACCCCCTGAAGAAGGAGCCGAATTGGCTCCAAACATCGGGCTAATAAAACTCCCTTATTTGGTTGGCGTCAATCTCTAAGCCTTAAACGTGTTTTCTTGCAAGGTTGACAACACGCTGTCTCAGCAATCCACGTTTTAGGTGACGTTCAGATGTCATGCAGATTACTAGACCGTCTGAAGACTACCCGTGGGGGTTCTGGGAAGATAACTTTAAGGTGATCACTGTGTGCTAGTATATTGAAATGTTTAAGGATTGACGAGACGTTTGGAACCGATGCTGAGTGGGTTACAACGAGGGTACATTGTGTCTGAATGGACGATTGCTTTTTTGCGCGGAACAAATCCTTCCGATTCAGCGCATCGGCCCTTTTAACGGCATCACCCACTTTGTGACGTGGGTATTCCTGCTGGATTAAAGCTTCGCGAAGTTGTTCACAGTTTTCATAAAAGTCCGACTGTCCCGAGCAAAGCTTTTTAAAGCGGAGTGCCTGACTATATGGTATACTGGTTTTCCAGTGTTTTACGTGATAACATTTAAAGTGAAGATAACGATGCCTGTCCGTTGGTTTTATGTAAAGTTCAGCGGTTAGTTTGTTGTTAGATAGGGAAACTGTAACGTCCAGAAAGTTAATCGTAGAACGAGAGTATTCATGCGAAAAAGAAATGGATGGATGGACGGTATTGAAATCGGCTATAAACGATAACAGTTTATTTTCACCATGAGCCCAGATCAGAAAAATGTCATCTATAAGCCGCTTATAATACAGAGGTTTTAGTTCGCGCTTGCCAAGAAAGTCATTCTCCAGAACAGACATAAAAATGCTAGCATAATTAGGTCCAATGCGAGTGCCCATTGATGTGCCGCTTACTTGAAGGTAGTGCGAACCGTCAAATTCAAAATTATTGAGCTCTAAAATTAGTTTCAATAATGTAGACAGTGTGTCACTACCAATGGTTTTTTTTATCATCAGACGATCTGTCATAGGCTTGAACTACTTCCTGAATGGCAACATTTTAGGGATGTTTGTATAGAGTGAAAGCACATCTAATGTAACGAGCAGGGAATTCTCCGGTATAAGGAGGTCGTCGATGTCCAACAAAAAATGATTCGTATCTTTAAGATAAGATGAGAAGGTACATAGAAGGCTGCTGATTATTACATCAACGTAGCGCGAAAGTTGCTCCGTGACAGTGCCAATGCCCGAAGCAACGGCGTCCGGGAAAGTTTTCTTTGTGTATTTTAGGCAGCAAGTAGAACCTTCCCCGGATGGGACGAGTAAACCTACTGCGTTATCGCTTAATTGCTCCGCTTTTACGAAACCTTTAATGTTATCTTGGACTATTGCTTTAAAATTTGTGGTAGGATCACCGTCTAGACGCCTATAGAAAGTCTGGTCATTTATTTGTCTCTGGTCTTCGCTTATATAGACCATTTTGCTCATGATTACCACGGCACCACCTTTGTCCGCTGGTTTTATCACAATATCACTGCGTTTGGCCAATGAGGTGGTAGCTTTCCTTTCTTCTAATGAAATGTTTGGCTTAAATTAATTTTGGTTCTCATAAGTTTTCAGGACGTCACGTTGGACGGCGGCGATATACATGTCTAGGCATTTATCACGCTGGGCCGGAGAGGTCCAACGGTTGCTAGAAGGCATAACTGGTGGCGTGTCAGAAGTTGATGGGCGGTCGTGGAAATATTCCCGTAGGCGCATGTTGCGTGAAATGTTGTCCAAATCTTTAGCCAGTTGAAAGTCTTCATATCCGCCAGTTGCAGGACAAAAGGTTAGGCCCCGTGACAAAATGCGAAGTTCATCCCCAGTTATGCTCACATGGGAAAGCTTAACCACGTTAGAAAGAGGCGGCGGGCTGTGCTCTGTCCTAGGAAAGGATTTTATCGGGACCACCGTTATTATCTGCCTTGGAAACAACGAGCGGTCCACGCCATCACGGAGCAACTTTTTGCACTTTTTTTCGTGAATCTCACTTATCTTTTTTAAATTTATAAGCTTCTAACTCAGCGATTTCGTGCGTGCTGAAGTCACCACTGGCGCACAATTGTAGTTCCGTATTTAGCGAGTCCTTAAAAGCGTGCTCATAATGATTGCGAATAATACGGGTAAGATCTAAAGAGATTGTTCGAAGGGTTTCATGCCATTGAGCAGTATTCTTATCGTACAATTGACTGGTGCATGGCTGCTTTTACTGAAAGGCTGAGTCCCCTAGGGGGAACGTGAGCCGCTAAGTATGAATTAAGAGTAGATACATGTAGTTAGTTTCGGATCCGCTTTTCCACTGCTTTCTTATAAGCTTCAAATAGGCGGCAGAGGCACTACCAGTGTTCGCCTTATGGGCGCAAGGCTCACCTAGTCAGTTTCTAGGGTTGCTTCCCTTTCGCCTAGCCTCATGCTCAATGACATTACCAATATTTTATTGAATAAATTATTGAATATTGTGACTGGTAAATGTTTATATATAGAAACTTGAAGGATCTCTTATCCGAAGACGACTTAGTTTTTTTACATATATATGCTTCAAAAGCACTTGTGTGCGTAGATATTCGTCGTCATATTTCACAATCAGTAAGCTATCACCTCGAACTGAATGGCGGGAGCTGTTATAATCCGGGTGGGGCTTGTCCCAATTGTGCGCTTGCTCACGGCGGGCAAAAACAAGAGTGGCTTCCCTCTTTCCACAGCAAGCATGTGCATCACATCAGACTGCCACCTATGAGTGCGAAATCAGCGCACCGAGTGTCAGTTGCCTTTTAATATGATTGTCAGAAAACTAGGTGGGTTGATGACGCTAGGAAATATGCAGGCGCAAGTTGGAATCAGCTAGCCCAAGACAGGGGTAATTGGAGATCACAGGGGGAGGCCTTCGTCCTGCAGTGGACATAAATATAGGCTGATGATGATGATTGTTTTCGGATTTCTATTACAGAGATGCCATAAGCGCCTACTTTATCATTAGTAAATTTTGTTTAAATATGAATCTGGTGTCTTTGCGTAAGCGCAAAAGTTTTGTCTGCCAAAGAGCATAACCACCTGTGCAAGCAACATTTACACATACCTTTGTTTTTCTTTACATCCCATGGCCACCGCGGACCCCAACCTTCCGCTCCGATTGCGTACTTTCTGACCCTCTGTAATATGTCACCTGTGTTGAACACGTGGCTCGGTCGTTTCTTTCCCTGTGGTCGCTGCCTGATATTTCGTTTGGTTGCTATTAACGTTTTGACGCCCTTTACCTGTGTATTTGGGCGTTAAGGGTTTTTCACAGTCATGTACCGGGTCACTGATATTGCACTGGAATACCGTGCGTGGCATCGCGATATTTCGTTAAAAGGCCGGTTGTTAAAAGATAGAAAAACGCGCTTTATCACGACAGGTGACTCCTTTAGCGGAAAGAAGACTATACTTGATGATGTGGAATTTACTAGCACGACAAATTTCATTGTGACGTTAGCTGATTAGCAAAAGGCTTGCACACGTCTGTTCACTTCAATACATTCTTGTTAGAATTTCCGCTGGACATACGCATCGAGCGGTCATTTGTCGAGAGGGGTGATAGTGGGCCGGGCCCTCTTTGGGCTTTGCGCAATTGCTTGTATGCAAGCCACGATGGCAGCAGAGTTCTGCGCGTGACGTCGCCAGAGAAAAAGTTATTAACCATAGCGGGCACGATAGCACCAACGTT
The DNA here is from genome assembly GCF_013339745.2 of Dermacentor silvarum. NCBI lineage: Eukaryota > Metazoa > Arthropoda > Arachnida > Ixodida > Ixodidae > Dermacentor > Dermacentor silvarum. The sequence continues at coordinate 326,615,205 of NC_051154.1, read as the reverse complement.
TGGAATGGTGACTGTGTATTAGGATAAGAGTGGGTGGGGTCGCCCATTTCGCGCTACTGGACCTTCCGTGTAGCTTCCATCGAATCAGCGAGACACGCACAGGGCGATGAGAGGCGGACAGTGGAGCAGCCTTTTTTCTAGTGTAGCTTTCGGGGATGCGCATGAGAGAGGAGAGCAGAGCGCCTGTAGGATTGGTAGCGAAGGAGAGTGGGAAGCCGTGGTTGTTCATCAACAGCCTCTAACATTGCTATTACGGCATCATTAAAAAAATCTTGCGGCTGTGAGTTCATTGTAGACCTGTTGCCACTACATAATACAAGCTCAGAGTGGTTCAACCACCATTTAAAGCTTTCCCTCTCATTCGTGTCTCCTTAGTGCCATCCACTCTCTCTGCAGGGTTACGCTTACAAATTGGGAGCCGTGCTCCCTCAAGGGCTGCAGAAGATTGCGCCAACCTTTCCCTTTCCATACGAACCACTTACTACTACTGCAGCGTTACACAGTATGGGGCGACAGTAATTTGACTCTGCCATCTGTTCTGTACGCCACCTGTTGTGTAGTCTTGCCGTTAGATTTAGTACGGAAGCGGGTACATCTATCGATATTTTTTGAGGATTGCTTAGATTTTATTTGTCGTCAACGTCAAAACCCTGTATTTGCAGAAACAGAGAGTGTGTATAGGTTCTTGTGTAGCACCAGTGCTAAGTAATATGTTTTTAGCCAAATTAGACAGGGACTTGTCAGAGCGTCCTTACGAATCTAATGTTATAAAAGTGCCTAGGTATGTTGATGACTTTTTAGTTTATAATTGACTCAATCTGCTCCCGTTTTTACCACTATTCGTGATCCTCTTAACCCACCAGAAGTGACCGTGTGACGGGAAGATTAGATTCCTTGACATTAATTTTGTGCTCACCGATAACAAAACCTGCAGGTGTTACGAAGCTAGGGCAAGTAAGCCATTATTACCATTTCATTCCGTGCATTACAAAACTCGTGAAGAGGGGAATCGCGAAGATGTGCGTCAGTGAAGCGCTCAAGAAGTAATGCCAGCACCTCAGGCACAATAGCTTCGGACGGAAAATCTGACGTTTAAGCGGCGCTGGTTAGCCGAGCCACGTGCTCTTGTCAGTCGCAGGATGGATTGCTTAAGAAGGCAGAGGAAAACGGTTCCGTACAGGTGGATGGTACAAGCACCGACATAAACAAAAGATAGGTTGCTGTCATCCCCTACATACATAGCTTCTGCCACAGATTAGAGATGATTGCTGGAAGGAGTGAAACGAACGTTGCTTTTTCGGCGCCAAATAAATTGGTGAGCCTGAGTAGGAAGGCAAGGCCTGAAAGAATCACAGATACGGCATGCTAAAGGGAACATAAAAAAGATTAATTGATTGTATCGCGTGTGTTGTATACCGTATTCCTCTCGGGTGATGACGGTCCTACATTGGTCAAACTGGTAGATGTATAAATGATAGAATACCGGAACACGGTAACAATGTAAATAACGTTGTTGCTGACGGCTTTCTTGCCCTCCATTGCCAAAGATGCAAGTGCAAACCCAGATTTAAAAAAGAATGAAGTATCATGAGTAGAAGCACGTGCGAGATGACGCTTTTAATAATAGAAGCTAGAAACATGACAACAATTGGTGACGCATGCGTCAGTAAGACTTCAATTTAATTATCCACAAAGGAGCTCGATTATCTTTGTTCACTTTAAACGTGTATATGTCTGTCAATCTGTGTGGCTAAAAAACTGCATGCGTGTGGTTCCTTTTTTTTTTTCGTGTTTACAGAGCATTTATACGTGTTGTACGATATTTTGAGGGTCTGTATAGTGACTAGAACTAGAACGAAATCTGTCGTTGAAAGTTAGCACTGTGTGTGTGTGTGAAATGTACCTTTCTGTTGTCCCAGTCGTTCAGGTTGCGCTACAACAAAATAGAGGACAGAACGAGTCAGAGAAGCACGGTCTGCGTGAACTCGGACAAAGGGCACCGGTCATTTATGGTGCCGTTGTCAGATGGGAAGGGGACTTGGCACCCATAGCTACCGCGCCCCAGAGCGTACATGTACTCATCAACCCAGCATCATTCGGTACATTGGCCCCGGCACCCCCCCCCCCCCCCCCCCCTACCCGGGCTGACTGGGTGGGGGGCTTTGGTTTGGGCCAACGGTCCTTCCCGGACAAGGGGGCCACTGTGGAGCGGCACATACCGTGCTATTTCGCGCTTCACACAAACAGCCATGTCGGTCGTCAGGGACACGAGCCCATCAGATCCCTGGATTACCTCGACGGAAAAGGTGTCAAGGCAAATAACCCTGGAGACAACAGAAGCCGTCCGCGGCGCAGCGCACTCTGTTGCGCCAGCACCGGTTACAACTCTGTGTTCCACTGAGACGAACGGAAACACGTGGACCGACTGGAACATGCTGTCCAGTCGAGTGACCTTAGAAGCATGCATCATAACTTAATGGAAAGCTTTCCACCTGACTCATCGAAAATCACAGCAGGGCGAGCCCACACTTCGAGAAACTTCTTCTCGCCTAGGTGATGCCGCTCCCGGGTGAGATGAGGCACGGGTCATTTATGGTTCCAGTTGTTCCGTCGTTCTTTTCGGGGCACAGCATGCACTGAGAAGGAGCGCAAAGTGCCAGGACGAGACGAGGTGGTAGGGAGACGCGACGCGTCATGAGGAAAGCACGTCGCCAGGATGCAAATTGGCAGGAGACTGTGACGTCTGGAAAGAGCTGATGGAATGTCAGACCTTTCGTGGTTCCTGGCTCGAGAGAAAGGCTTTCAAACGTGACCCCCTCAATTTAGGCTCAAAAATATTTTTTTTTCTTTTTGTGAGATTCTCGGAACGCCCGGCATAAAAGAAAGGTTTCATAGAAGCAAACGCTCCGTTTAGTTTGATTTTTTTTAGCCTTTGCTTCTTTTATAAGTTATGATCTTTGTTTATGTTTTCGTCTGAGAAGCTCTGAAGTTTGAAATATCTGTTTTGCGTTAATCTTTGGTTTCGCGAAGTGTTCGGTGATAATTAGTTCGGCTTTCTTTTTCGTCAGTAACCTGAAACGTGATGGTTATTTGTAAAAGCCTATTGTAACGCGCGTGTGTAGTAGTAGCTTTGTTAAAAGTGTACGTTTTCTTTTAAGGTTAAGAACGTTGGTTTACAGTAAGTGCATTATTGTCACTTGGAATCGTTTGTACGATTCCATTAACGGGTGTCCTATGCGGACAGCACGAGACAGAATTTTTGCAACCGGGTCGCTCCTGTATGTTGAGGGCGGCAGTGTTCCCAGTTTTATATTAAGCGTGCGTCGATTTGGTTAATCGCAGACGCAGTTTTTTTAAGGTTCTGGTGAGTGCGTAATTTACGCAAATATAATTTTGTTGTTCATTTAGGATGTGTCCTGTAGGGACAAAAGGAAGAAACGTGAGTAAGCGTTAGGAAACGTCTGCGTGAGACGCAAGTAGGCGTTGTGAATACAGTGACCGCAAAATTGGCACGATTTTGATTATGTATCCGTAAAGTACTGCTTCTCGTGGAATAAGGAGGACCGATCCTGGAGATCATGCAATACTAAATTGGGTATATATAAACTGCGCCAATGCATGGAGGCAGTGTAATCCGCGGTCACGTGGTTCGCTTGGTAGAGGGTTCTTGCGTCTTGCCAGGCAGCGACATAACCGCTATACTGCACGCGAAACGCGGTGCTGAAGATCAGCAGTTCTATAGCATTTAATTAGCCACTTTACGAAAACGTCGTTTTGCATAAATTCCAGCACGTGCGTTGGAAATTACCGGCCCAGTTGAGCGCGCAACAAGTCTCCAACAATGTATGGCGCTGTTGCTGAGCTCAACCTCGCAGGCTCGATACCGACCGCGGCGATCGCATTTCGATGGGGTTGAAATCGACGAAACGCTCCCTACTAAGATTTTAATGCGCCTTATAGAATACCAGGTGGTCAAAATTATTCATGTATAGCCCCACACAGCGTGCCTCATACTCAGATCGTCATTTCGGCACTTATTGCACGGTAATTTATTTTTCGAATCATCAAGGCGATACGTGCGTATACGAATCAGAGTGACTCTTGAAACCACGTAGAGGTACAATTCTGTTCGTGCTTCAGTAATCAGTTTCATACTGTGTGTCACCTGCACTTCCGAAGTAATGAGAGCAAGACAGTTGCGAACTCATGCTGACCTGAAGCTAATTGAAGCTTAAGCCGAACTCATGCTGAAGTCAAATTAAAGAGTGTAATGCCGGCTACGTATACTGCACTTTGAAATCATTGGGCCGAGTTCTTTGTTCGCTAAATTAGTGCGGAAAGTACCGCCAAATTGCCATCGGTCACAGAGAATGTTTGGAATCGCGGTACATTTCTACACGCACACTTGTATACAAAACTCAGAGAGTGCCTGTTGTGCAATATCAAGGTACCTCTCCCTGTTTGCGAACAGCGTGACGTCAATGCGAGTGCACCTCCCATCTGCCGCACCTGCGAAGCGGACGCTGGTTGGCAAAAAGCGTTATGCATCCTGTCCTCTCTGCGTAAGAACGCTGCTAGTATATCAACTGCCGCGATCGTAATTCCGGCATATTAGTATTTCTTGAAGTGACAGCTTTTACGAACTGTGCTTCGAAAGTATAATTGTCCCCGTTTTACCGCACAACGTAGTGTTGTTGACGAGTGCATGGCAGTGTTTGATATCTTCCGTAAATCAAACAACCACAAAAATGCGTTACTCTGCGAAAGCGAACATATTATCACAGATAATGCACATTCGCATGGTGTCGAAATGATATTTCGCTTACATGACCGGTCTTCGAACAATATTTTTACTGAATTCTAATGGAGGTACTTATTTGTGCACCATTTTAACACTGTAGCTTTAAACGATACAGAAGATGAACTTCGTCTACAAATATCAGCCATACCCATCACGGCGGCTCATTGGAGCCGTACCAAGTGACGGCGCCTTAATTCAAATCAGGGGCAATGCAGAAACACTTGCATTTGGGAGCACGATAATATACCCCCCCCCCCAGGTGTTCAAAATTATTCCGGGGGCTTTCCTTACAGCGTCCCCTCTAAGCCGCTTAGGGATGTTAAGCACCATCATTTATTTAAATTATTAGCTATGGTCGTGTGAATGTACAAACGAAAAATGTACATAAATGCATAATCCGTTGCGTGGTAACTTCGCCGTGTCGGCTATCTCCCTTTGCGGTTCTCAACTTTCTAAGCCCCAACCTCTGCATGTTTATGTGCGTCATCACAGCATGAAGTACTTGACGTGAAGGTGAGTCTAAAAAAAAAGAAAAAAACTAAAGAAAGATCAGTTTTTCTTCATCTGCGTTGAAAGCGATAATTTCAGCACTTTGACTTTTGGGCAAACCCCGAGGTGAAATGTACACACGCAGCTTCCACAGTGGTCAAAACATGCTAGGAGTTCATTTATATAGTCATACCTTTCCGTCGTTAGATCATGCTAAAACGAAGTTTTTTTTTTCTTTTGTTTCATTTTCCTTTCACCACACAGCGCAGATGACACTAAGATAATCATCGCGTCTCATTTATTCTCACCTGTTCAAGAATTACGGTCCTGAAGTTCTATCGGCGCCCGATCACTACGACTGACCTTATGACATGCAACACGCATGCACAGTCTCTCAGGCCTGACCCGTGACCTGCTGTTTGTGGCTGCTTCTCTCCCTGGTTGGATACGGCGTGGGTCCTCGAGGATTCAAGCCAGGTGTCCAGCGGTTTGGTGAGAGACCATCGTGGCTTTTTACTTTCTTTTTTTTTTCTGTTTAGCTGAGGTTTGTAGCATTGCAGCTAGTCTGTTTTTAGCTTAACTTCGGCTAGACGCGGCCGCCACGTGGTTTTGACCGCGATGGTGGCCCCTTCACGGCTTCGGCCGTTTACGTTTTTTGGTCGCGTGCCGAAAGGGGCGACCAATGTTGACGTTTGTAAAGCGCTCGTTCAGCGCGTGTCTTTGTCGGAGCTGAAGTCTGTGCAGGACTTCGGCGCAGGCCGATTCGAGGTTACGTTCAAGACTAAGGCCGCGGTCGATCGCTTCTCAGCCGATCCCGCTTTGAAGGTTCGAGATGTCGAGATTCAGTTTGAGTATCGTGGTGTACGGACGAAGGTGGTCAGGGTTTTTGGCTACCCCTCGGACTTGCCAGACCAAGCGCTCTCAGAAGGGCTACATGTTTTTGGAAAGGTCCTAGGGATCTCCGAAGAGTGCGTGCCGGGTTTTCCTAGCGTCGGTACAGGAAACCGGCGCATTCGGATGGAGATGGCGCGGCCCGTCCCTAACCTTCTCCGGGTTGGTGATAGGGTAATTCAGTGTGAGTATGAGGGTGTTGCACGGTTGTGTCGTAGGTGCAACTTAGAGGGGCACCACGCGGTCGCGTGTGAGACGCCGAAGTGCGTACGCTGCGAGCAGTTCGGTCACGAGAGCTGCGACGCGGCGTGCGTACGATGTGGCGGAGATGACGCGGTCTCGTCGTGCCCTGTCCGCACCTACTCGTCAGTGGCCTCGGGCTCTGAGCCGCAGCCATCTGCGTCGGAGCCGGCGGCCACTTCGGTGTTGCCCCACAGTTGCGACGGAAAACGGAGACAGCCAGGGCTCCTTGAGCGAGGGTGCCGGAGTCGATGCAGATTCCGCGGCCGCCGATGCGCTCCCTTCCCTGTCTGCTGCGGCGACGAGCGGAGGGGGAAGTGGCGAGGAGGTGGTCGCGGCTCCCGTAGTTGGCCCCCGCGGCAGCCGCGGTGCCCGCCGTGGCGGCCGAACTTTCTGGTGAACCGCTTGCTAGCACGAGCACGGAGGCCCCTTTCATTGAGGTACAGTGTACTAGAAGTCAGTAGCGCACCCAGGATCTCTGCCAGGGGGGGGGGGGGGGGGGTGACAGTTTGCCAATACCATCTAAACAACACTAATTTCGATTTATTCACGGGAAATTGTCAAAAAATGCGCTTTTTGCGAGTGTGCAGACGATTTCGCGTCTTACAGCTTAGTTGCAGCACTCAAATGCGTAAGGAAAGAAAAGGGGTTAAACAAAAGGGGAGGTTAAGTCGGCCTCAGGGGGGGGGGGGGGTTACAACCCCCGAATCCCCCCCCCCCCGTCGGTGCGCCACTGCTAGAAGTACACTGTACTTCTAGTACAGTGTAATTCTAGTACACTGTACCCTTCTAGTACACCCCCTTCTAGTACCCCCTTCTAGTACACTGTAATTGAGGTGTCCCGTAAGAAACGGAAGAAAAACCGTAGCAAGCGCTCTGGATCGGCGGCCAGGGAGGCGGCCTCACGGCGGTCGTCTTCGGACTCGGAAGGTGGTGGCTCCCATAGCTCGGAGCCTGGTCTTCCTACACCCAAACGCACGGCTGTGGTGGCCTCAGGATCAGAGTCAGAAATGGAGGACTCTTCAGGAAGCGAGGAGGACACTCCTTGTGTACACTGCAAGGGCTTCGATTGCGACTGTTCGATTGTATCAGATCGAGTCGTATGAATCAACAGCCGCGGGGTCTCCACTCGAGGAGACTCTCGCTTAGGCAATTGTACCATCGATTTATTTGCGGCTAGTATTACCCAGCACTAGCCTTTTCCTTTTACCTTAGCTTTCTTGTTTTTCTCTAGCTCTCTTTGTCTTTTGCTAAATTTTTCTTCCACTCATTATGGCTTTCTCTCTAACTCTAGCTACCTTTAACTGTAGAGGCTTGACTCGAAATTCAAAACGGTTCGCGATAGTCGACTTAGCTAGATCCGCAAATGTAGATATTCTTGTACTTCAGGAAACCTATGACCACAGGTTAGGTCAGATCAGCCACTTTGACAGGACTTTTGGTATAGAGGCTAGAAGGGTCCTCCTAGTGTCGGGAGCGGGCACCCTTTCCCAAAGCGCAGGAGAAATCAGTTTGGATGTTTGGCGGCGTAGTTCGAAGAGGGCGCTGCGCTCCGGTGGCGGGTCACTGGCATGGAGCCGAAGGAACGCAGACCTATGCGCAGACACAAGTCGTTGACAGTATTGTTGCGTAGCACGTGCGGCGACGGAGTTTACCGTGCCTTGCTTTACGTTGACACCGTATACTGCGATGGCCTGATGCGCTGCAACGTGCTGAACTTCTGTAACTATGCCTTAAAAAAAAAAAAAAGAGTGGACGTGTTTTGTTCCCCTTTGTAGGGGCGGTTACAAGTCATCTACAGAAACGGTTTCATTGTTCCGCGCTCCATCCGACCCTGTGCGCTTGAAGAAATGGGCTAGGAGCATCAAGAGAGTGAGGGCTTAGTGAAACGCTTAGTGAAAGTGCTTAGTGAAACCTGTGTAGTGTGCTCTCGCCACTTCGACGAGCGATTCGTTCAAAGAGCGTTCAAACACGTAATCAATGGCCAGACTGTCGAGCTCGACCGCGAACGTCCGACGCTTACTGAAGACGCCATTCCTACAATTTTTCTGGACGCACCATCTTATTTCACGAAGCAAATGCCGAATAAGAGAGCAGAAAGAAACCTGGACAACAGCGATACCCCGCCGCGTAGCGCAGAGCTCCGAATAACGACCCAGCTGAAGCCGTCGAAACATTGGCCTGCACTGTTCTTTACAAAAGCAAAGAACATGGAACGAAACACACAAAATGAAAAGCAGTAGCTCTGGAAAATGAGGCGATGCCAGTAGAACGACACTGTCTAGCGAAAATGCTTTTGCTTTTGTACATACATTCCTTCGTGGTCCAAAAAAAAAAAAAAAAAAAAAAACTTCTAACATACACATTTTGAAAGCGCTCATCATACAGTGTTTTTGTAGACCATAGTGTGCAATTTTGTAAAGCTTCAATAAAGTATGTGCACGAGACGAACAGATTGCATTCAATTTCCTCTCCACACATTTGTGGGCTGTTCGGTGCCGCTTCTCCCGGAAGACTCCGTTTTATTGCGGCTGCTTGCGTATAGCTTTCATCACTCTAGTTAAAACGGCAGCGCAGCAGGGACGAAGACAAGATACACATCACAAGCGCGCCGTCTTGTTTCTGTATCTCTTAATCTCAGTTGCGCTGCCGTATGAACGAGGTATGGGCTCACTCGCCCAAACCAAAGATTTATTTCATCATTCGTCGCGGTAAGCATGCTCGCTAATTTTGGAATGTTGTCGAGACCTCAGATCTGAACGAGCGTTCCCTTACGAAGAGTAGCGACCTGAGGAAAGCACCGGTCACTCGCGAGTGCCCGCTGTAGAGCACGCCGGAGCTCGCAAGCGCAACCCGCCAGCGAGCGCCGGCGGCATCTGTCGGAGCATAGCAAAGTATTTCACCTCAGCTCGCGCCTTCACGACACTAGGAGAACCCTTCTAGCCTCTATACTTTTGGCACGAGGTCTTTCTGGAGTTATGGCGGGTCAGGCTGCCGAGGCACGGCCATCATTTTGATGCCGCGCTTCACGGGCCTGGTTCTACGCCATGCCAGGGATGCCGAGGGCCGCATTCTGTCAGTGGATCTTGATTCTGGCATTCGAATTGTTAATGTTTATGCTCTAAACAGAGATAAAGGTCAAAAAGAGTTTTTTGCTGCATTGGATCCCTACTTAGTGGGCCCCTCTAGGCTTATTCTTGTAGGCGACTTCAATTGTGTGTTAGAGCAGGTAGATCGTGTATCTAAAAGAGGTACTCCGAAATTCAGGGATAGGGCTGGAGATATTGTACTACGGGGGCTCGTTGATGAGCTGGGACTGGTTGATGCTTGGCGCACGCTTCGCCCTGCGAAGTCAGGAATGACTTGGACAGGGCGAGGGGTGAAGAGCCGCATCGATCGGTTTTATGTCTCGTCATCACTGGCTCCCAGTATGCATTCCTCCAAGGTAATTCATTCTGCTCTTAGCGACCACCGCTTCCTGACACTGCGGTTTGCCGACTCGAGTTTAGTGCCGCAGGGGAAGAGACCGTGGCGTCTAAACCCACGGCTCCTTAAAGACAGGCAGGCAACCGCAGAGGTATCGTCCATTCTGTTTCGCTCGCTGCACAACAGAGCGAATCTAGAAGGTAGAGAATGGGACGAAGTGAAGGCCAGTGTCCGCGAGTGCTTCAGGTCCTGGGGCAAGCGTCGGGCGCGGGAGGAGCGCGAGGAGATAAAAATCGTCTCCGACGCGATCCTTCTGCTCTCGAGGCCACTGTCTAGTGGGCCTGGGGTTGGTCCGGCGCTGGCCTCACTCCGAAAGGAACTTCGTATTCTCCTACAGCGACGCTGGGATAGATTGAGAGCTATAACCCGAGCGGAGCGGTGGGAAATGGAAGCGTGGTGCAGCAGAAACATTCTCCGCAGGCATCTTTCAAGGAAGAGCACAACTCTCTCTTCCGTAGTAGATCCAAGTGATGGTAGCTTAGTCGACTCACCAGAAGGAGTACTCGCACTGGCAAGGCAGTTCTACATGAACCTTTATGCTGAGCCAGCTGCCACTCCGGCTGTTTTTCCATTCGTTCCACCAACCGAACCGCCGGTGGTTGGTGACACAGCCATAGTTGAAGACGAGCTCTTGGCAGCATTGAAGTCTATGAAGCACAATCGCAGTCCAGGATCCGATGGTTTGACAGTTGAATTTTATGTGAAGTTTTGGAGACTGTTAGGGAAGCCTTTCACATCATTGGTGAACAGGCTCCTCAGTGAAGGGACTTTGTCAGCGTCTCAAAGAGAGGGGCTAATCACTCTCCTGTGCAAGGATGAGTCGAGAAGCACCGATCTAAGAGCCTGGCGGCCCATCACACTTCTGAACTGCGATTACAAGCTCATAGCAAAGTGTCTGTGTATGCGACTCACTCCAGCTCTCAACACTGTTTTGGGTCCATACCAGGCATGCTGCGTTCAGCGACGTTCCACTCAGCTTCACGGTTTAGCAGTTAGAGACCTTCTCCTGTGGGCAAATACAAGGAAACTTCCTGGTATTTTCTGCTCCTTTGATCAGGAGAAGGCTTTCAATATCATTAGCCACAGGTACCTTTTTCGGGTTTTGAAGGAGGCCGGCTTTAGCGTGGGTTTTCAGCGTATGGTCCAAGCTTTGTACTCTCGACCGACTTCTGCTGTTCTCATACAGGATCGCGTCTCGGAGGCTTTCGTTGTGGGTCGTGGTGTACGGCAGGGAGATCCGCTCTCACCTGCTCTCTACGTACTCGCAATCGAACCCCTTCTGCAGAGGCAATCCTGTGACAGTAGAATTGGCAAGTTCCTACTTCCACCAGGTTCCCCTCCAGTTGCACTCTTCACCTATGCAGACGACTTGTCTATTGTCGTCCCGGACGAGGCATCAGCATGCACCGTGCTGGACGTCATGGACAGTTACTTCAGGGCGAGCGGTGCGAGGTTGAATAGGTCGAAAAGTGCAGCCATGTACTTGAACTCCACTCCGTCCAGCCCGCAGCCCGTTCATGGTCTACCCGTGAAAACGCGGTTGCGCATTCTAGGTTTCCAATTCGATCCAGACGGTCTGTCTTCTGAAAACTGGCAGCAAGCTAAAGAGAAGCTTGAAACCAGGATTCAGGAGTTCAGCGTGTTGTCGTGTCCATGGACAGCTAGAGCGAACATTCTTAGGTCTCTTCTTTTCTCACGTATGTAGCATGTGTGTCCCCTGTTCCAACCCGAACCAAGCTTATCTTGGAGAGGGTTCTCTTTCGGTTTCTCTGGAAAGGGACAACTGGCTGTGTAGCTAGGCAGGTACTTAAGCTGCCCAAGGATAAGGGAGGACTCGGAATTCCCGACTTGGGCATCGTAGCTGCTGCACTGCACGTCAGGTGGACCCAGCTAGGTTGCCCTTAGCTCAGATATGCTCCTGACTCGTAGCTTTACTTCCTTCTTCCTTAGCACTAGACTCCGTTTGTTTTCCCAGAGCTCATTCTATCACTGTGTGCCTCGCTCAGGAACCCCGTCCCCATTCTATGCGATGGCTGCCAATTCATTGGCACGCCTTCGCAAGGTCCATTCCGACATCGATGCAATTTCTACTCCGCTCCAAGAATTAGTTGACATCCTTACCCCCGGTCTCCCCCCGCATTGCCAAAGGTATGACCTGTCTTTTCACAGACCAAGTTGGAAGCTCATTACGGCAAGCTTCCTTGACGCCAGGCGAGCTACGTTCATGTACCGCCTGGCGCGAGGCTGTTTGCCGATTAGCTTCCGACCCTTCACAGCCATCCCGGCTCGTGGAGTGTGCCCCTTTTGTCGCGGTCGAGAAGATACAGTTCACATCTTTTCGCAGTGTTTACTTTCTGCTGCTCTCCTCCAACGGATAGCTAGTTTGTTTAGTCTCCCACGCGTTCCATTTCAGACAGTCCGTTTCTTGCATCCTTTGCCTAGCCAGGCGATCAACCAGTTCGTGCTTCTTCTTGTCGAGTGCTCATACCAAGTTTGGTTAGCACGCTGTGATGCGGTTTTCGGGGGAGCGCCGCCGGGTCTTCACGAAGTGCTTGGAAAAGCACGGAAGGAAGTCTGGTTCCATCTCACCCGGGAGCGGCATCACCTAGGCGAGAAGTTTCTCGAAGTGTGGGCTCGCCCAGCTGTGATTTTTGAAGAGTCAGGTGGAAAGCTTTCCATTAAGTTATGATGCATGCTTCTAAGGTCACTCGACTGGACAGCATGTTCCAGTCGGTCCACGTGTTTCCGTTCGTCTCAGTGGAACACAGAGTTGGAACCGGTGCTGGCGCAACAGAGTGCGCTGCGCCGCGGACGGCTTCTGTTGTCTCCATGGTTGTTTGCCTTGACACCTTTTCCGTCGAGGCAATCCAGGGATCTGATGGGCTTGTGTCCCTGACGACCGACATGGCTGTTTGTGTGAAGCGTGAAATAGCACGGTGTGCGCCGCTCCACAGCGGCCCCCTTGTCCGGGAAGGACTGTTGGCCCAAATCAAAGTCCCCCACCCAGTCAGCCCGGGTAGGGGGGGGGGGGGGTGCCGGCGTCAATGTACCGAATGATGCTGGGTTGTTGCGTACATGAACGCTCTGGGGCGTGGCACCTACGGGTGCCAAGTCCCCTTCCCATCTGACAACGGCACCCATATTCTACAGTGATGAGCGACGCTTCTGCGCGAGTAGGTGGCCAGTCGTGTGCTGTTTGAGAGTGGTGCATTTCGTTTGAGGCACGTTTAGTAAGTCGCATTCATTATTATTCATTTCTCTGAGGATACTTTGGAACAACTTTTACGAACGTTCTGTTAGGCAGAGGGCAGTGTTGTTCTCTTCTGATCGTGGTAAAGAATAAATTTTTGATTCAATTTGATGTTTGCTTTCAGGAAAACGTGACAGCTGAAAAATATGCAGTGCTGTTGCGCTGTATAGCGTAGAGCAGCTATAAGACGGGAGTCCTAGACGGACGATTCAAAGTGTTGCATGCTAAATTCGGAGAGTAATTTTTTACTGAAGGGTTTTAATTTTAGTGGCCATCTTACGCAGTCTCACACTAGCCAGGCACTGCTGCATTCTAGGGCTTGATTTTACAATCGGCACGCTGTAATCTGAAAAATGTTATATAATTATGCCCTGCATGTATTCTGCGATTTAAATGATAAAGTTTTATAATTATACACCTCTTTACTTAGCGGCATCGTTTATGTATGTGTACACCTTATGTTCACTTGGCAATTGCAGAAATGCAAACCTAAGTAGCAGGCAAAAAGAAAATAGAGAGAGGCAGAACATTTAGCGTGTGCCTATAAAACAGCAATGAAATGTTATTATTTCACACATTACTAACTTACGGTAAGCTTTGGCAGCGATATGCTTTCATGACAGGAGACAATGTGTTCACCTTTGATGCTTTCCGATATAAGTATATAATGTCAGGGTTTCGATCAGCCGTCGGAACACGATGGATTGCAGGTTCAAAGGTACATGCAGGGCAATGAAACGCTTGAAACATGAACTATAGCAATTTTTCTACTTTCTTTCTATACCTCGATAATGGCATCCGATTATGTGTCGATGCCACATTTTCTGTCTTTGTTCACAAAGAGTTACAAAGCCTACAGAGGACCGATTCGTAAATGAAATAAAGACGGATAATGAGTGAATGTATCATCGAACGAATGCTCACGCGCGTGTGTTTAGGCATTGCGTCATCAGAGGACCTGTTTTTTTTTTTTCTATTCGTGGTGGCTGTGTCTTCCTCACTAATAGATATTTAAACGGCTTTCATTTCTACACGACCCCGAGCATCCCATATTCTACCTGCCTCATTGTGGAAAATACAAGGGTAGCATTTGCGCAATATATAGAGCCTTGGAGGAACGCAACAGCGCTAAGCCGTTTTAAGCGTACTAAACGTATTCATTCGAATATTTCGTTTACCCAGCGTGGTGGCTCAGTGGCTATTACGTTCTGTTGCCGAGCACGGCGTCGCAGATTCTATTCCGAAGAGCGGTGGCCGCTTTCAGATGAAGGCAAAATAGAAAAAGAGAAGAAAAAAAGAGCCTTTATTACGGTGTTTTTCTTAGCCAGGACACCAATCAATCGACCATTCCTTTATTACGATTCATGTGCCATTTTCCCCCGTACCACACAGCCAGCCCGGCGTTTCTCCATTTATAAGCTCCCATCTCTAGATTATCAGCACTCACGGGAAGAAAGCTATTCACACGTTAGTCAAGCCACCTCCCGCATTCAATATTTCATTCTATATTTTAAAAAATATTCTGAATTGCGCTGTCTTTCTTTACTGATGCTATGTTCTTTCCGTATGTATCAACAGATTTATAATAGGGAGCTTACGTAAATTATACTAAATAAGTACATAATTCCCCGTATTTCCTAGAATAAATTCTTGAATATTGTGACTGGTAAATGTTTACATTAGAAATTTGAAGGTTCTCTATCCGAAGACGACTTAGTTTTTGTACATATATATAGGTATATATGCTTCAAGAGCATTTCCGTTCGGAGATATTCGTACTCATATTTCACAATACGTATGCTATCATCTCGAACTCACAGGCGGGAGCTGTTATAATCTGGGCGAGGCTTATCCCGATTGTGCACCTGCTCACGGCTGGCAAACCAAGAGTGGCTTCCCTCTTTCACCAGCAAACATATGCATCACATCAGACTGCCGCCTATGAGTGCGAAACCAGCGCACCGAGTGTCAGTTGCCTCGTAATATGATTGTTTTCGGATTTCTATCATATAGATGGCACAATCGCCTACTTTAAAAGTTCATTAGTAAATTTTGTTTCAATATAAATCAGGCGCCTTTGCGTAAGCGCGAAAATTTAGTCTACCAAAGCGCATAAGCACCTCTGCAAGCAACATTTACGCAGCCAGCATAGCTTTTATTATAATTACAGATACCGTTCTTTTTTCTTTATATCCCATAGACACCGCGGACCACGATCTTACGCTCCGCTAAGCTACCTTGCGTACTTTCTGACCCTCTGTAATGTCACCTGTGTTGGACGCGAGACGCGGTTATTTCTTTCTCTGTGTTCTCTGCCTGAAAGTGTAACGCGACAGAGTTAAGGGCCCCGTGTCGCAGAAAATCCGGCGTCGGCGTTAAGCATCAGCGTCTGGCGGAAATAATCATGCCGGACCACACCGACCACACAGGCCATCGGCGTGGTACAAGCCGTTAGTGAAAAAAAAAATTAAATTTGCCAAAGTAAAATCCGTCAGAAACATCGTAAAGAACGACATAATCACAACCCACATGCGTGATAGCGTCAGATTGTAATTTGAATATGCGAGAAAAAAAAAGCCTGATAAGCAACCAGGGATATTTGAATGCTATCGCGTTCCACCCTTTAATGTGAAACTTAAGCGTCCTCCAATTTTGATGGTGTTTCGCTGTGCTTGAGGGGAATGTTGAAAACCGAGCCTTTCTTAATTTTGATCGGGCCCCATGTCGCAGAAAATACGGTGTCGGCGTCAACGGCGTTCAATGCGTGTGGTTTCATGATTTTTTTATGTTCATGTTTACCGAGCATTAACACGTGTTCTCTGATATTTTGAGGGGCTATATAGTGACGAGAACTGGAAATAAATCTGTCGTTAAAAGTTAGCGCTGTGTGTGTGTGTGCGTGTGTCAAATGTGCCTTTCGGTTGTCCCTGTCGGTCTGCGCAAACTCCAGCAAAGGGCAAGGGGCAATTATCGTTCCAGTCGTTCCGTCGATCTTTTCGGGGTGCAGCATGCATTCCGAGGGAGTGCATGGTGGCAGGACGAGAGGAGGTTGTAGTGAGACGCTACGAGGTCAGACGATCGAGTCATTATGGAAGCAATTCACCAGAACGCAAATGGGCAGGAGACTGACATCTGGAAAGGGCTGATGGAATGTCAGGCCTTCCGTTGTCCCTGGTTCGATAGAAAAGCTTTAATACCGCGACTCCCTCGAATTAAGCTCAAAAATATATTTTTCTTTTTTTATATATGATGTTTGTTTATGTTTTCGTTTGAGAAGCTCTGAAGTTTGAAATATGTGTTTTGCGTTAATCTTTAGTTTCGCGAAGAGTTCGGTGATAATTAGTTAGGCTTTCTTTTTCGTGAGTAGCCTGAAACGTCAAGGTTATTTGTTAAAAGCCTTTAGTAACACGCGTGTGTATTGTGAAGGTTTGTTAAACGGTTACGTTTTCTTTTTACCCCCACAAAGCCCAAGTGTCATTCCCCATCAAAGAAAATTAAAACAGCTTATTCACATTTATTTACGGCTATCGGGGGGGGGGGGGGTATATTGGTACAAAGAAAAGAATGAAACAATTGTGTACGCATTATTTAAATTAGTACGGCCATTAATTACTTAGTAATTGATTTTCAGAACTATGCACAGCTGAAAACTACCTCCGGTATATCAAAAACACCTGTGTTGGCCCTGCATAGGTTTTCCAGTGCTTAAATCAGTTTTAGGTGCTAAAATCAGCGTATCCGATACATTGGGCTTTGTGGGCTTAAGGTTAAGAGCGTTGGTTTCCAGTAAGTGCATAAACTCGAATACGCAGAAATAGTCTGGGATCTACATTCAAAAAAATACATTTCAGAACTGTAAAACGTGCAGAGACGTGCCGTGGTTTCATCTACAACAAATTTCGAAGTACTGACTCTCCATAATGGTAGCTAACCAAATTGAGCCCCTCCACATAAGGCGAAAAATTTCACGATTAAGCTTTCTTCATTCACTTCGTCATAGGAAATTTGGAATCTCTCCAGACCCTTACTACGTCACGCCCTCAGTTACACGGAAAACCCGACATAATTTCTCATTAACCCCCCCCCCCCCCCCCGGGGCACTTTGCTCGGACAAACCAATATACATATTCATATTTCCCGCGAACAATCACGGAATGGAATTCACTACCCGAAGATGCGTTTCAACGTGAAAATTTTGTACATGCCATTGCCAACATTGTATAATTGTGTCCTGTTCCTGTTTTCCATATTCTGCCTGTCTGCTGTTATTGACGAATTTCATTGACAGCACTACTGTTTCTTGGCGTTCCCAATATTCTACGTTTTATTTTTGCCCATCCTGTTTGGACCAATGAGGTCTGCAGTATCGTGTAAATAAAATAAAATAAAACTTCCATGCAAAAAAAGCCGAAGTTTTTCATCGGACAATCCATCACAGACCACCACGTGGTTCACGTTCGCATGTAAAAAAGGGCCCAGCGTCACCAAATTTACATCACGCAGTTTACCACGAGCCGATGTTCTCCGACACACAATACCGCTATTCTGCTGACGAGAGCATTGTGGAGGTTCACGTAAAAAAAAAGAAAAACGAAAAACACGCGTGCACGTGGCGGCCGGCTCTCGCTGTTCACAGGTCGACCAAGACTTGTCACCGGGCACACTGAACCCTTTCTTCCCTTGTCATACGAGTAGAACAGACGGCGAAACCGATTCCCTCCCCCCTTCCCAATAGCAGCGCCTTAATGCCCGACGGCCTTGGCCGCTACTGGCGACTGTAGGTGTGAAACAGGGGTCAGTGCACGTAAGCATCGACAATGGTGCATCGGAACGTGAGAGCCGCGAGCATATAAAGGATAGGCCAGTTGCTCAGCCAGCCTGGCGGCGACAGAGAGAGCACAACCTTGCTAACAATAAATAATTTATTCCGCTTAAGTGGGCAAATACGGCCGTAGACGTTTTTCAACTTTCATTTGTAGCTTCCGTATCCTTCGAGCGTGCCTTGCTTATCACATTTGTCGAGGTTTTGGCGAGTTCGAAGGTAACTTGAATGATTCTTTATGGCGCTTTTTTCTCCGTTGACAAAGTGCCTCGAGCATATTCTGGTGTTGTCATTCGGGCTCCTGTGTGAGAGGTCATCACCGCTGAGAGAGCTATCAGCTGACACTAAGCAACACCTGAACAAATGTGTGCTAGCGTGCGCGAAAGAAGTGCTATTTTGCGAATACTCGATGTGTGCTGCGGTGCATTCCAGCCTTAGTTCTGTTCTAAACGCGAGAAAACGTCGGCATGAATGAGCCCGGTTTCAGCAGTCGCGTCTTGATCCAGGCGCAGAAAGGAGCTGCACGTTGGCTTATTAATGCACAAAAAGAACTACAGTGCGTACAAAGGTCCAACGCGGAGCGCTTACGAAGCTAGATTTGACACATAACAACCACTGCGCATTTGTTTTGGAGCGAGACTAGCTCAACAATTATCCAAACCAATTTACAACAGCGGGAATCAGATCACGCGTGTTTATGCAGTTGTCGCTTTATTGTGCGTTTTCATGGATGCTGCCTTGTGTGTTTTTTTTTCTTTTTTTTAATTTTGCTCTTACGTGACGGCCCGAACCACGGCCTTGGCCGCTACTGGCGACTGTAGGTGTGAAACAGGGGTCAGTGCACGTAAGCATCGACAATGGTGCATCGGAACGTGAGAGCCGCGAGCATATAAAGGAATAGGCCAGTTGCTCAGCCAGCCCTGGCGGCGACAGAGAGAGCACAACTGCCTTTGTGCCGGGCTCTACGGTTTTCTCTTCTTCTTTTCGTTTTCTTTAATTGCTATTATAAGCCCTGGCGTTGAGCCGTGCTCCCTCAAGGGCTGCAGAAGATAGCGCCAACCTTTCCTTGTCTCATACCAAGCCACTTCTCTTTACAACCACAGTACGGAGCACTCACGGGCACTCTGGGCTGTAACCACGCAGAGGTAGAACGGTGAGGCTCCGTACTACGTACGCCCTAGCAGTTCCCTGGGCTCCAACACCCCGCTAGGTGTAGAAGAGTGTGGGCCTGTTCATCGAACTCTCTGTAAATGTTTCGCCCGTAAATATAGTTTGTCATACTTGTGCAACGCTTCCTGTCTGCTACTTCACCCCCGCCGAGCTGTATCGTAGAGACCTTGTCCCTCAACACTACGGAAAAGAGCCTTTACTGAGCCCTCGCTATCTCAGGAAGTCATCGCTGGACAGACAGGTTCAGGGAACACAAGCCGTACTACTTATACTCATTCTGATGCATACTGTAAGTAAATAAAAAACTTGGAGTACGCTTAAGCTTCACCTTTGAGAGTGGAACGCGATAGCGTTATTGGACGCCCTTGATGCCGACACCGACGCCGTATTATCTGCGACATGGAGCCCGATCAAAATTTAGAAAGGCTCGCTTTTCAATATTCCCCTCAATGTTGCCTAGAACCAAAGTACAGCGAAACAGCATCACAATTGGAGGACGCTTAAGCTTCGCGTTTAAGAGTGGAACGCGATACCATTCAAAGATCCCTGGTTGCTTATCAGGCTTTTATCAGGATGCTTATCAGGGTGACGGATTTTACTTTGATAAATTCAATTTTTGTTCACTAACGCCTTGCGCCACGCCGAGAGCCTGTGTGGTCGCTTCGGGATGAAGTGGTTCGGCATGATTATTTCCGCCAGACACCGATGATTAACGCCGACGCAGGATTTCTTGTGACACGGGACGCTTAACGCTATCGCGTTAAAATTAGCTAGCAGTTTCTTGCATTTCGCAGACATCCCAGTGTTCCATGTCGTTTCTGGTTTGTGACTAAAAGAACCTGCATCATCAACCTTTCATGTTTGTCGCGACCAAGATTTACTTTGAAGCTGAACCACACCGTTAACGACGCAATGCTGCTTCCAAAGCTAGTTAATACTTCAGAGGATCCAGTATACTAAGAGTCGCCGTAATGGCGTAGCAGCTGTGGCGTTGCGCTTATTAAGCCCGAGGTCGCGGGATCGAATCCCGGCGGCGGCCGCATTTCGATGGGGATTAAATTCAAAAACACCAGTGTACCATGCATTGGGTGCACGTTAAAGAACCCTAGGTGGCCAAAATTAATACGAAGTTCCTCACTGCGGCGGGCTTCAGAATCAAATCGTGGTTTTGGCACGTATATTCCCAGAGTCCAAACCTTAATTTCATCCAGTACTAAGACACGATCAACAGTCTTCTCCAAACGTACACTCTTTGACAACTTTCTGGTCATCCGTCTGTTATGCATGCCAGACAGCCGCCGCACTACCTAAATGTTACGAGACTGTAAGGTTACAAAAAAGGCTGTATGACGCGAGCTGTTCGGCTCGAACACAGGACACTGCCAACACTGTGAATGAAGACAGGCACTTCACCCAACATGTGCCGTTCTCCCAACCTCGCTTGTCGAACAAACCTGGTTAACAGACACTCCTGATAGCATAAAATCACGCCGAACAAATAATTTCTTACGTCCCTAGGATGTTGTCACACAGGTATATAGGCTAACGCGCGGTAGTCTAAAATGCATGAGCAGCCCGGAACGATTCAAAGCTTGTTGACTTCGTAGAGCACTGTTAGATCCTGGAGCCGCACAAAGAGAAGACCGAGTTGTTGTTTTTTTTTTTTTTTTTTTCGATAACGGAATCACCCGCTCGGCAGTGCGTTCCTCGAAACCAGTCGGGCGCCGTCGGTGACTCATCGGAGTTGAGACGGACCAGAACGGCGCCATGAATGGGCGCGTTCGGAAGAAAAACACGCGTGCTCTGGCTGTCACTCTCTTCTCGTCCCGGAAGCACTTGCGGCTACGCCAATAGATCTGGTGCGAGTTGCCTGCACAAAGCTGACTTCGGGCTGTTTTGTTGAGTGGCAGAATTCTCTGAAATGTTCGTTCAACGCAGCTGGTGTAGGTGGCAGCGTATGGCCATTCCGCCGATCTTAACCAGCCATGACCGCAAGTTTGTACGCTTGAGTATGGTTGCTTCGACCCAGTTTTATTCTGCTTAATTTGGTGGGCGAGTATGCGCTGTCTCTTCTCAAGTCTCCAGCATCGAGGAAGCTTTTGTTCCTCCCGGGGTGTTTTCGCCGGAGGCACGCAACTTCTGTGCATCTGGTGACGGACTGTTCCCTTGTTTCATTGTTGCAATTGTCATGGTGCTCCAGATTGCTGAAAGCTGCTTCCTAATTCATTTTTTTACTACGCGAAGTTCACTCAGAGCTTATGTACCACTTCGTTAAGAAATAGGAAAATATTCAAGACTTGATTTTATACTAGGATGTAGTTTTTCTCTCAAATCGTTGTGTTTGATTCAGAAATTTCTGAACTCGAACACCGCTACAAATAACGCGGTTAGGCACCCCCCAAAGCAGATCTCTATATACCAGGAATTTCATTTTATGGTTTGTAATCTTGACTTAATTTCTTAAATCGTGCGTGGTGGATAAC
This sequence comes from Dermacentor silvarum, assembly GCF_013339745.2. Taxonomy (NCBI): domain Eukaryota; kingdom Metazoa; phylum Arthropoda; class Arachnida; order Ixodida; family Ixodidae; genus Dermacentor; species Dermacentor silvarum. Next base: position 326,593,573 of record NC_051154.1, on the reverse strand, counting down.
ACAATTCTAACTAACCGGCGACCTAAATTATTCGAAAAGGTGAAATTAGCTTCACGAAAGTAATATCTGTACTTTACGAATAAATATTTACTTTACGGCTGGAATTTTAATGGAAGCCAACAAGCTCTTGCGCAGCTCCACATGGAACAAATTTTCCAACTATCAGCAGCATTGAGATAGAAAAGCCATACCTGCACTAAAATCCGCTGTTACTTTCCTTACTTCATTAAGAAAACGCCGTCTTAATCATTGTAGGTCAAATTTGGGCAACCCAAAATGTAGGCAACCCCACACATGATGCCACAAGTTTGACAGCTGTTAATTTTTATGTCTAATCTGGTGTCATGTGCGGAATTCTTTATAATATGCTTCTTTTTTACGCACAACACTTAGGAAGAAGCTACAAATTTTACTCAACTTACGTTACTGCAAGGGAGCTGTGTGACCAGGCAAAGAATAGTTGCAAAATATCAATAAATAAAAAAAAACGCGTGTAAAGTTAAGTAGCCTCTATATTTTACTCACCCTTCGGCTTATACACGCGGGGCTGCATTGCGGTGTAGTAAGATGGTGCAACTTGTTCTCACAAGTGTAAATAAGGGCGTCCTCACCATCTTTCTTTTAATGTTCTAATGTGTCTGCGGTGGGACTTTGCTTACTCTTTCCAGCTCACTCTGCTCTTACATCTCGAGATGTGGTGTTCCTTATCATATATTTTCTCACTATATGAAAAATGGAGTAGTTGCCACATATGCAATGAGAATAAATATATTTCTTTTGTTTTCATTTATATAAGCAAGTCACCTTGGGCGCTCTAACGTAAAATGATTCCGAACTGTTTTGATTCCAAACTCCTGATACGTAACCACCGAGGCAAGCATCGGGCGGTGACCCGCAGCGTTGTCTGAACAGCCCAATCAAACACCCTCCTCCTTTATAGGAGGTCACCTTTGTTCGCATTCAAAACCAATAACATTGTCTACACTCAGCGGTTTTTCTTATCTAAGTGGTTGACAAGAGGCGAGGAGCACGCTCTAGTGGAGAGGGTTTCGATGGGGCCGAGCCGGTACAGTGAAAATAGATAACCGCATGAAGAGGGTGGTGTCGGCTTCTCCGATTGGTCCGCTTCGCCTTACTTAGCTTGCGGTGACTGGTCGAAAATCGCGACGTGGTGCAATGGAAGGATAAGAATGCCGCAAAAACGGATCCTCAGCAAGGAAGACTTGGCAGAGCGATGTCGTATGCGTATGCATGCCGAAAGGGCTCGATAACGTTTTACTGCCACGCAAAAAAGGTTTATCATGCACAGATAAATACATGCTCACCGGCAGATGCGAGTAGCGAGGGCCTGAGCGATCGGCGGGCAGCCAGCTTCTATTCCTTTCGGCTGTTCAGAAATATTTTCAGTTTTGTTCGGCATATTAATGCATTTTTTTCGCGTACACGTCACTTTGACGTGGTGAGTTTTCGCGGTTTTGTGAGGTCGCGTGACAGACAGGTGTTGCGAAAGCCCGAGGTCGCGCAAGCCGATGGTCCGAGCGGCCACGAAGGGTTCCATGTATGGTGCCGTGCCAGGTACCAAGAGGAGGAGATATCCAGGGAGATTAGAAAACTGGTTTATATACAAATGTACATATGGTATATTACAAGATGGGCTCCATGATATTGGAGCCGTCTACGTGCTAACATCTTTGCATGTAGTAGCGTTTACACCTCCGAGCGTCTCTACATGGTCAAGCGTCTCTCACAACACTCAAGTCCCCTGTTTTATCCCTTCCGTTTCGCTCTTCCACTCGACGAGGGAATACACTTTAGTTCTTTTAGCGAATCACCATCTTGGATCAGGTGGCCATATCCCGCACGTGATGCGTCGTCGTTTCCCGCCGGGCTCCGCCTCCAATCTTGCTAGGTCGCCCCCGAACAGGGGCAGCGGTTGACACCTTGGGAACCGAACGTTGATGTCGTTCCCCCGGGATTGCCAGGCACTGGATCCTTTCAAGATTCGCCTCTCCATAGCGGTCAGTTCGCGGAACCAGGGAGGGCGGTGGTTGTCTCGAAAGGGTGCCAGTTTGGCGCGTCGCAATCGGCGCCGGGCCTCGTCGTGGTGCGGGCGGCGCTGGTAATTCACGGAACTGCACCGAAGGGGCGACGCTGCCGTTTATGGTGCATCCAGACGAAGGACCAAATCCGGATTTGTAGAGCCGGACGGCGCGTCACGTGACCTCACATCAGCGATTTGCCTCGTCCGCGCCTCGTCCGGGAGCCGCGCGGACGGATAAAGCCAACCCGATTTTCACATCCGGATTCTGGCGGGGCACAGCCGCAGCTTTAACTTGTAAACACGCAGTGCCTGGCAACCAGTACACTTCTTTCCTGCTCGAGGACAACCGCATTGCTTATCATTGCTTTGTTTGCTGGCGCCTGGTTTCAGTGCTTCATAGCTTCTGGTGTCGTTCACTTCAATTGAACAATGAATTTGTGCGATGACGCCGCCTTTTATTTCATCCACATCGTGGAAGAGTTTCCAACTTTTTGGGACCTCAGCCGCGCAGATTATGCGGACACCGTAAAAAAACAATCTATCTGGGAGCAGATCGCCGAACAGATGAAGGAGAATTGGCCAACCTACGGGCCGTACAGCGTCGGTAAGTGCTTTACCATATTCCAGTGCCTGAAAAAGCGATGCGATATTACAGTAACTTGAGACAGTACTCTCAAACCAGTCGGCTGCTAGCCAGCGCAGAGGCTGCGGTCGAGAGTAATCCGGCTCGGTGGCGCTGTCGTCTTCAAGGGCCTCGTCCGTCGTGTGGATGCGCTTGCAGCCGGACGGTCCGTGGCATAGTCGTCCGCGTCCGCTAAAAATCCGGATTTGGTCCTTCGTCTGGATGCACCATTAGCGACGCATGAAGTAGCCTGGAGACCAACTGCTAATCCCTCAGTCCCAGGTGACAATTCTCGGCCGCGAGAAAGGGGCTCCAGGTTGGCGCGTCTGAGTCGGCGCCGGCCTCCTTTTGTCCCGAAGGACCGCCAGACACAACACAGGCGAAGTGGGCGTCGCCAGAAAACATTGGACCAATAGCAGAGGGCTAATGGTGAACAGGCGTCGAATCAGGAATGATTATTTTTCGTTTTTAGCGGTGTAATCATGCATAATCAGTGTGTACACGTTATATTCGTGACGTCGCGTGACAGACAGGCGAAGTTGGGAGTGGCCCGAAAATGTTTTGACCAATCGTGGAGGCTGATTGCATAAATTGGAATCAAAACAGTTTTGAATCATTTTACGTTATAGCGCCCCTTAAAACAGTTCACTACGGTTCTTCGGTAAACAGGGGCGTAGCCAGAAATTTTTTTCGGGGGGGGGGGGGGGTTCACCGGCCTGACCGGGGGGGGGGGGGGCAAGCTTCTGCATTCCTCTACGTCACGTGATTGGTAATAAATATCGGTAGTTTAAGCAGACTCTATACATGTATATCAAAGACATGGGACCCCCCCCCCCCCCCCGCGTGTGCGTGTGCTAATACAGTAAGTACGACAGGTACAGTGGGCGTTTGGAGCAACGGTCTGTCATCGCGCCACTGAATGGACCAGTCTTCGAAAACGCATCATTGCGACAACCCGCCCGATCGGAGAAGACAGCGTCAATTGTTAATCTCGATCCGTTAAGCGTAGATGGCGTCGTCCTCGTCGGGGCGAAGTGCGTTTCACAAGTCAAGGATGGCTATACGCGTGAAAATGCACGTGTGACCAGGCTATACCTACTCCCATAGCAATAGCTTGTTCGCTGTGTCTTTGCGCTAGAAAACTTAAATACGCGCAAAAACGCGTAAGGCCTTTTTTTTTTTTTTCGAAGCTTTCGTCGCCCTGCTCCCTCATACGAGAGGGTTGCATTTCCTGCGGCAAGTGCAGGCCGCTGTGTCTTCCGCTGTCTGCGAGCGTGCAGCCGTCATTTGCCTTTACGTTAACAGATTCATAATTGTACAGAATATTTCACCGCACAGCATAGATATGGCATGTGTACACATTTTAAGTAGTGCGTGCAACTCATTTCTGCTTCACTTACGCCGGTGCAAACAGGAAGCGGCCTTGTACCTCACAGAATCTCCACTGATTGGTGTACTAGTGATGCAGGAATGAACTCCGGTCTTGTTCAGTGCATAGTGCACATAATCAATTTCTCAGGACGCGTGAACTCCGACGAGAACTGTCAGCGCCTGCAACAAGAGTTTACTTACGCTGTACTGCGCACAGCAGTAATCCATGCTTGTCGGCTGTCTGTTTCGTGCATTCTGTTGCGAGTCGGTGGAATGGACCTTCTTCATGGGCGCCTTCTGCGCATGCGCACCGGCAGTACCTATTGCTGGTTTGGGATTCCACAACAAAACAGCCACTACCAGCCTTCCGTCCACTACCACTACCAGACACCAGAGACGTGTCTCGCGCAGACTAAGCCTACGTTCACACTTGGGAAGCGGCAAGCGGGCAGAAAGGCCAAAGCGGCCGGAAAATTTTTTCCGTGCCTGTCAAAGTTGTTCACATTTGTTTTGCTACCGCCGCGGCCGCCGCTGCCGTTTTCGTCCAGATCCATCTCGTCTGCGTACGTTTGTCGGCGTGTTGGCGCTCATTATCGCATTATTTCAAGCGGTATGTTCATTCTTTGACCCACGTACCGTCATCAAAAGTGATCATTTTACGCAACTTCGCGTGTCATCTGCGACCTTCGGTAAATTCCTCGTTGGCGTTCCGTAATTCTCCTCACACGGGCGCGGTGGCGCTGAGTCACAGTTTAGAAGAACTTGTTGTTGGGCGAGTTGGTACATACACACTAAACACAAATAATCCCAGATGGGAGTAAATGCCTCGTCGCCTAGCGCATTCCCGAATGAGAGTTTAATATACTCCATTCATATGGAGTTTTAGTTAACTCCATCTCTCACAAGAGTTTTTATGGTGTCCAAATAAGAGTGAATTTACTTCATTTGTCTCGGGAGTTTTTACGGTGTTCCAATTGGAGTGAATATTACTTCATTTACGGAAGGGGTTTTTAGGTATCCTAATTGGAGTGAATATTACTTCATTTCTTGAGGGAGTCTTTAAGTGTTTAAATTGGAGTGAATATTACTTCATTTCTGGAAAGTGTTCTTGAGGTGTTGCAAATGGAGTAAATACCAATCCATTTCTGAAGACAGTTTCTTGAGATCCTTCAACATTATTTATACTTTTTTTTCCTGCAATGAATTGAAGCAGCAGCTTTCGTGCCGTGGCTCTATGACACTTATTAATGACTGATGAAGTAGTGCAGATGCTATGTTTTGTGTCGGTAACAACCTTTACCATAGCTTATTTTGTTTTCCACCTTCCTAGTTAGATTTTGAATGTATTTATAAAACTTCACTGGCACTGGAGACTAATATAAAATTGAATTAAAGCAAGAGCATTTATCTACCCATCTAACTTCCCTTTCTCGGCTAGTCAACTCTGTTCAATAACGTAAATCGAAACGCGAATTCAGCACAAATAAAACGACCGCATTTGCGCTTTCACGTACGCGAGAGTATGTGACATTCACAAGGTTCAAGTTGGCACGGCGATTTTTCTTTATACCACTAGATCATTATACTTGACAGGATTATATTCTCGCCTATGTATTTCTTGTTAGCATTTCAACGCACGTTATGATTAAATGAAGAAAATAAAATGCGGTTTTCCGGATAGCGGTATAATGTATATTTTATTATCTGTAGGCATTACAACATCACACGGGAGACAAAACATAGAGGGAAACACAGAATTTTAAGAAAAGTACGCGTAATAAGAGCATGTTGCTTGAAATGATAGATATCAATTAACAATAATATAAAGCATATACCATACATCAGCAAGGCCAAGAGTCCAACATAACGCACATTCAATAAACAAACGCGCACGACAACAACACACTGCTGATGCACTGATAAAAGGAAGCGCGGACAACATTGAATGACAGAACGATGCGCAGCCAACTGTAACAACAACTTAATTACTCGAGTGAACCATACAGACTATCGCTCTCCTTAACTTGGGGGGAACCACATTTAAAACAAGACATGTAATCCACTTACAAAAAAAAAAAAGAAAAACAGCTTAACATGGCAGCCGACCTACACACTTTTGCAAACGGTTTTTACTCAATATGTGACATTGTGAGAAGTCCGTAGATAATCCCGTATTTCAAAATTGGATGGAGCTGGATTCTTCCTAAATTATTGAGGACAGATGTCAACAAGTGAACACGCCCAAACGACACGTACAGAAAATTTGACTGCTGCCAAACCGACGTGCAAGTTTATGATCGCGCCCATTGACCATACCACTTTTAGGGGGTCCTGAATGGCATCCTCCTCGCCGGGAGACGGAGAACACGCAGGCACGCTAGCGACAACGGACACGCCGCATTACGGTGGGGTCAGTGTCCACAAAACCTGTCAAACGCCTGTCGGAGTGACGAGAGACGGCGATTGTTCTCGCCTCCCCAACTTTCTTGCAGTCCCCATGCTTCGCGTCGCCTTGGAATTAGTGGCGCGTCTGTGCCTGCCTGCGCGCTGACCGATGCCAAAACCCCTCAAGCAAGTGTATGCAAGCGGTGCTGCAGCAAAATTATATGAACACGGACACACATGAAAGCTTTCATGCGTAGAATTTCACGAAAAAGCAGTGACGTACACACACAGTAAAAACGCACGTGCTCACACACGCGCACATACACTCAAGCAAAGTGCGCACGCGCCCTTTCCTCCCGCACTCACACCCAAGCACAGACACGCTATTTTTTCGTCATAATATCGGCCCGCCCACTTTGTATAATAATAATAATATCGTCATAATATCGGACCGCACTAATGGCATTCTCAGCTTAAAGCGAGTTGCTAAAGAAAGCGTTAGCGCCACATTAAAGGCACCTCCTTCGATACGTGTAACACGTAACGCGACGGCCGAAACGTTCAGGCTCAGCTGGTTCATGCAGCATCGCCTGCCATTCTCGAACAATATTATTCTGGCACGCCAAGGCGTCCACTAGAGCACAAGTAAACGCCACAACTCCGAATGCAAGTACCACTAGCTATCTGCAACGCTCACGAAAAATCGTTTCACCACGTTCACCACGTTTCACCTGAGGTGACTGATGCGAGGTTGGCTCCGCTGGACGAGGCTAGTCGGGCGTGCGTGAATGACATGGCGGCTGCCCGGCCTAGGGCAGGTGTCAATGGATGTTAGGCCTAAAATCACGTCTTCATGCCGTCGTCGACGAGGCGGTCGGAATCTCCGTCGTGTGCGGCGTGCTGAGGAAGATATCGGGATGTCGTTGCTGCCACGGTGACGGCAAAGGCTTGTAGAAACGGCCGCTGATTATCCAAAGTAGTATCCATGAGTTGAAGTGCACGAAAGAAGAAAAAAAGAATGTGGTTGATCCCTCTTATATAGGAATCGGTATAGAACACGAAAGTGAAACGTGTCTTCACAGAAGTAGTGTAATGTTTATTGCACATTGATATATAATGTCTATTGGTGTTTTGTGGCTAAAGCGCCCTTAGGCGTTGATGCACCCACGCTGACGCCTGGTGGCACGTCTCCTCCATCACGACTACCAACGTCGATGACCATGAGCAACCGTCGTGCATATGGAAGCTGCACTACGCTGCACACGCTAGCACAACGCGAAAGACGAAGCACGTAACTGACACACTAATACAACGCGCAAGACAAAGCACGTAACTGAATCGTCACCGAGTCAAATCAGCGCGTACAGCGCGTCGTAATTGCAGCCTCCGCGATCAACTTCAGAAACATTTTCAGAGCTAATTGCGGAGGCCACGCTCCGCTGTGCTGAGTACGGTGAACGCCACCTAGTAGTGCTTCTGCGAGAACGCGTTGGTAGTGCTTCTTGATGCCAGCGTCCCTTCGAATGCTGGCATCGAGGCGTCGTAGTGCTGAGACCACCGAATCGTTCACTGTCGGTGCGCGTTAGTGTCATAATGCAGTACTTCTCTTTTCTGCTCGTAGGCGGCGGCACCGCCCCGAGCAAGAGCGCGGGTACACGGAGGAGTGTTAGATATATAAGGCGCGTCTGTGTAGCTCTCCGCAAATGCATTTGTGGCGCAATGGGTTAAACGCTCGGCGATCTATCGTCGCGGACCGAGAGGTCGTGGGTTCGATTTCCAAATTTTGCATGTTTGTGGAACTTTTTCTTCTGGTTTCTTTCTTTGTATTATGTTCGTGTATGTTCGTGTGACGTATTTCCGTGACGGAAATACGTCAGTGAAGTCTTGGTGGACCCCGGCATAAAACACTTTCGTGTTAAAATTGCAGAGCCGTATAGGACACGACTGTGCCTAGTATGCGACTGCCGCTCTAGCCTCGATTTTACTCCATTTACATATGAGATTTCTCGTGAGGGAGAAAACTCCATTTTAAGACCGATTTTACTACATTTATGAGTGTTGGGATTGAATTCACGTTTTTATATCGAATACGTTCCCGCTGATGAAATAAGATTTGGCGCCGAGTAGTTTAAAAACGTTGCGCGTCGTATCTCTTACCTATGCAGGCCCTGTAAGTTGTGTTTACAGTGCACGGAGGAAATACATTTTCACTCCATTTCACGGCACGAGGTTTTCGCACTGATAAACACCATTTTGTAAATGGAGTGATATCAGGTCATTCCGTTTTTTTCCTCCATCATTTCGGGAAGGAGGTAAAATCATGGTTTTATGCTCTTTTACTCCATGGTGATGGAGTAAATGTATTGGGCGATGGAGTTTTAAAAGGTATTAAACCAGAGAAACCCCCATTCAGGCTTATTTGTGTTTACAGTGTATTAGCGGACATTGTTTAACTGCGCGAAAAAGACGGACCACAGAGACAGCATGGAACAAGGACGGGCGCCCGTCCTTGTTCCATGCTGTCTCTGTGGTCCGTCTTTTTCGCGCAGGTAAACAATGTCCGCTGAGTCACAGGTTGGTGCCTAGGCGTGATAATATTTCTTTAATAGCTTTTATTTGCAAGTTGTAATAACATTTTTCATTTCGTATTGTCTGCGCCTCCAGGACACCAAAGGAGCAACGGGAACACCACAGCTAAAACCCGGGCTGGCCCTTGTGTTGGGGCTCGCCAAAGCCTGCGTGTCCTACGTGAGACCTACGCTCCCAATCTATCGTCGCGACGAGAAAAGCACCCCGCGACTTCTGCAACGTACTGTACACGTGCGAGGAGAATTATGGAGCGCCAACGAGGAATCTGCCTAACTATTGTCTGCCGTGGAAGTGGAAGAAGAAATGGCTTTTATACTTCTACCTACTTGTTTTCTAGAAATGGACAATGAATAAACGGAAGACGCGGACACCTCGGAAACGGCGGTGGTGGGTTCGCCTGGTTTTGCAAAAGCGCGAGAAGTTGGGTCACGCCAAGGCTTCGTTGCCGCACCTCCGGTCGCGCGACGTTGAATACTATCGCGAGTATTGCTGACAGTACGTTTTAGTACCACTCTTGTCGTAGAGCAAGGGCTGGTTCTTGATCGCGTCGATCAGCATTACAGCCTACACTTTTGGTGCCATGTTCAATTTTACGACCGGTTGTTTACATGCTAGTGTAGCTTCCAGTGAAGCAGAACGACTTTCCGCCGCGTTTCCGCTTCACCATGGCGAAAAAATCGGCCCGAGACCGATTAGGCTCGCAGCCTGTTTTTCTGCCTGTTTTGCCGGCGGGCGGATTTTTAGGCGGGCGGATTTTTGCAAGATTTTGCCGCTGCCGACAGCTTCGAGACCAAGTGTGAACGTAGCCTAAGATCCTGCAGCGAGCGCGGCCTAACCGGCACCTGAAGGGAAGCGGCGGATATCTATACCGGATATTTCGACCACCTGGGGTCCTTAACGTGCACCTAAATCTAAGTAAACGGGCCTCGAACGTTTTCGCCATCATCTAAAATGCGGCTGCCGCATTTGTTGCTTCATTTGTTGCGCATTTGTTGCTTCACAATGCGGCCGCCACATTCTCGCCCAAAACTTCGCAGAGTGTCAAAGCCTTGATAAACACCGTGACAGATTTTTCCATATGCAGACGTGATTCGCTGTAAATTACCAACCCAAACGGAAGCGCCCAGGAATGAAATTGTCATAGTAGCACCGGTTTCATGAATTATGTCAGCGCGAAGCGACGAGAACAAAGGGTGGGAAAGTGGTGGTGGGGGGGGGGGGGGTTGAGGAAAAAATTTCGGGGGGGTTTGAACCCCCCCCCCCCTGGCTACGCCCCTGTCGGTAAAGTATGTTGTGAAATATCGGAACACTTTGTATACACGGCCCAGCACGTGGATACTTGCATATTTCGTACTTTATTATCCATCACTCAATCCTTAATTTCCGCCACAAGCCGAACGCTAGAGGTGAAAAATCCGCAGCTTGATGAGCTCCTGAGCCCCACACAGACCCCGGCCGAAACGTCAGTAAAGTCCTGTTATGTTTTCCCTATGTGCTTCTATTTTTTGAACTACTTCTGTGCCGGCTCCGGTGATTCTTTGCTTCACTAATATATATATATATATATATATATCTATATATATATATATATAGATATATATCTATTCTCTGAAACATTTCTGTGCCGGTTCCAGTGATTCCTTGCCTATATATATAGGCAAGGAATATATATATAGTATATATATATATATATATATATATATATATATATATATATATAGGCAAGGAATCACTGGAACCGGCACAGAAATGTTTCAGAGAATAGAAGCACGCAGGAAAAAAATGTCGCGTGTTATACGTGCTATATAAAACATGTTATACGATTACATTGTCGGGAACCGAGGGGTCGCAGCGGAGCGCCAGAACAAGAGGACCAGCTCAGCAGGCTTTCAGAACGGACTAGCGCGTGCCGTGCTTGCTGGCACGCGCCGCCCAACTTTATTATTGCGATAGCAATTATATGGACCCTTCAACCGGATTTCTGCCGTCGCCGTCGCCGTGAGGTTCCCTATAGATAAAATCTTCGCCGCGCGCCGTATTGCGGGGACGCGCGCTATCACGGAGAGCGAACGCACTCAATCACCCACGCGCAAGCAAGGAAGCGGGAAGCCAGCGCCGGAGGGAGCGCGGGGGAGGGGGGGGGCGCACTTCTACTCTGCCAACAACCGCGCTCGTCGCTCGCCCGCACCGTCTCTTATCTCCACACGGCTCTGACCTTTATGCGCCATGCATTCGCTGCTCAGTTTCCGTTGAAGCGATAGACCGCACGTACCTTCGCCCGCTGCGGCGTATGGGCTCGCTGCCAGCGTTTTGACAGTCGTTGTCTGCAGTCATTCAGTGTGATCTATTCATGTTTGTTTGTGCGCGCTCACACCACGCTTGTTCATTCAGTTAGTGATAGTCGGGCCACATTTTCCAACGCACGCTACACATGCAATGCTGCCCGGATCGAAGGTGCAGCACTACAGGTGTGTCTCTTCGCACGCGCTGCCCACGGGAAGCGCTAATTCTCATCAACACCACCGTTTCACACGCGCCTTCTCGTGGTCATCGAGTCTCTCTTCATGTCAGTCTACTTACGCCGCAGCACACCTGCTTACTTAATCAGCTCATGTTTACTATACAATTCATATTGCTACCAAAGCCGCTCACCTTACTTCGTATGACATTGCTGTGTTGCTATCGCATTCATTGCTTCGCCCTTGGGGCGAAACTGTGACATTTTATTGAGAGGGCGGTCGCAGAAAAGCAGATGCCCTGTGCGGGTCACAACAGACATTACGGATATTTCTGTGCGCCCAAGGCTGTCAGAATTACTACATACTTTTCAACTACGTATTTTGTCATCGCACGTCTTAAAGCTCCGTTGTCGTGCTCTGTAAGGCCCTAACGGTAGCGTTGTTACCCGTGTGACAAGCAAACACCCTTGAGGGTGTGAACATTTTTGCGGTGTATAGCGCTACTTGCGGGTCACCGTGAGCACTCTCGAGATACTCTTCTTCGGTGTGTATATGGGTACGTGCAAACCGTAGATTGAGAAACGCTGATAGAGCACGATATGTACGGCCAGCTATATAGGACGGGTGAACTTGAAATTTGTCTAAATTGCGCCGCGGTGCTGTCCTGGGTTCAATCAAGCTGCATTATAAGCGCGCATAAGCATAGTGATGTATATGTTACAGCTTCTCAGGTGGATTACTGTGGATAACTGGGACAGCTAGGCCGACAATACGCGCATAATAAATTGCTATGAACACATTTACGAATTGCTATGAACATAATGAACATATTTACGAATTACCTTTCTAATTATTCATTTCAAGTAAATTGTAACGTGTGCGTTGATATTACAATAATGAAGTCATATACCCCGAGGAGAAATGCTCACGTCACCGCTGATTTCGAGTTATGCTTATCGAAATATCTGTAAACTACTGTTGTTTCATAGCAAACCACAGGGACTGATATCTGGAAACTGGTACTAGCATCAAGATTTCTAACAAGATTTCAAAAATATGGGCCATAAGGTAATTAGTTAAAAACCTCATTAGTGATTTTTTTGCAAGCAGGGAGAGGTCTATTGCGGTTCAGCAGATGTGGTTGCACACACATCCCTCTCATTAAAACTATATGATTAAATCAATCCTCGTGAAAAAAGAGCATTAATAAGTATTTTGGTAGCTCTGTTTGCTGAGGGGGGGGGGGGGTAAAAATGGATTTCAAATAATTTCAAATGTAAATGTACCTGCTGCATTGAAGAAAGTGAATTTGGAAAGGGCTTAGAAAGCTGGAGAGAGAGAGGGGGGGTCATGCTAGGTTTGGTACTACTAAAAGTGGTCACGCACAGGAAACGTTTGAGAACGACTGATTGAGACCGACTAGATTGAGACCAACTACGAGTTTTCTATTCAGATACACGTAAAACGCTGGAATTCTCATCTGACTACTCCTCGACCGATTCAAATGAACGAGGTTGCACTTACACTAGAGAAAGCAGGATTCTAATGTACTGTTGGAAGCAAATTCATAACTTATGGCCTCATAGTTATATTGCGATGTCAACTCCAGGCGAAGTTTCGCCATCGTTTTCGCCGTTTCCGTGATGTTCCCTATACAGCCGAACGCCTCTGCTAAAAAATGCCCTGTATAACGATACCGTCCCGGCCGAATTTCCATCCTTCATACGTAATGCGAGTACCTCTGCAACGGCGATTGCTACAACAAAAAAGTCAGTTTCGCACTAAGGGCGAAGCAATGAATGCGATAGCAACACAGCAATGTCATACGAAGTAAGGTGAGCGGCTTTGGTAGCAATATAAATTGTAGTAAACATGAGCTGATTAAGTAAGCAGGTGTGCTGCGGCGTAAGTAGACCGACATGAAGAGAGACTCGATGACCACGAGAAGGCGCGTGTGAAACGGTGGTGTTGATGAGAATTAGCGCTTCCTGTGGGCAGCGCGTGCGAAGGGACACACCTGTAGCGCTGCACTGCCGACCCGGGCAGCATTGCATGTGTAGCGTGCGTTGGAAAATGTGGCCCGACTATTACTAACTGAATGAACAAGCGTGGTGTGAGCGCGCACAAACAAACATGAATAGATCACACTGAATGACTGCAGACAACGACTGTCAAAACGTTGGCAGCGAGCGCATACGCCGCAGCGGGCGAAGGTACGTACGTGCGGTCTATCTCTTCAACGGAAACTGAGCGGCGAATGCACGGCGCATAAAGGTCAGAGCCGTGTGGAGATAAGAGACGGTGCGGGCGAGCGACGAGCGCGGTTGTTGGCAGAGCAGAAGTGCGCCCCCCCCCCCCTCCCCCTGCGCGCTCCCTCCGGCGCTGGCTTCCCGCTTCCTTGCTTGCGCGTGGGTGATTGAGTGCGTTCGCTCTCCGTGATAGCGCGCGTCCCCGCACGCTTCCGCTCGGGCATACGGCGCGCGGCGAAGATTTTATCTATAGGGAACCTCACGGCGGCGGTGACAGCAGAAATCCGGTTGAAGTGTCCATATAATTGCTATCGCAATAATATGCCCGTACAACGAAGCAATTGAGGCGCCCCTAAGGCTGACTTGTCGCTCTGTAACGAACACCCGATGCCGTCACTGCCCTCCACAGACGTTTTTGGGAGCGAGCTCCACCACGGGAACGGAGCCGCGCTGTCCCCAGTGGCAGCTAGAAAGGAGGGTTGCTGCAGCTCTCGCCAACTCCAAGCCGCGCATCACGCGCAAACAAGCGCTGGAGCTTGCGCGGGGCAGCGGCGCTACAGCAACATCCTCCTCCAAGCAACATCCCGCTACCCAGCGGGCCA
>NC_051154.1:326456603-326579155 GCF_013339745.2 Dermacentor silvarum | reverse complement strand
CACCGAAGCGCTTGAAGGTACTGCCGTGTTGTACTTGAGGAAACGTTGGTTCAATCCCTCGAAGTTCTCCATCTCCGACAGCGGGCAGCCAATTGGTACCAGCAAGTACTGCGCAGTTCATCCTGTGCCTCGGCTGGAAGGGTTCGGTGTCGGCGAGGACTGGAAACTTTCCATCCGCCATGCATGAAGTCCCTCGAGTGGCGCTGCGATTATGACGTCATGATTCCTTTGCGCCAGGTAGGCACGTAGAAAAGAAACTACGGGAGGGAGCGTCACGTGACAATCTTGAAGCCTAGTAATAAAAAATACAACGGATAACTCACGCAAAAAATGCCCCACAGTCAAGTGACAGGCACGCGGTAGTTCTTTGCGCCTCACGTGGTCGCCCATCCGCCCTGCGTGATGCTACGTGCGTGCGTCTGTTCAATACCATGGAACGTTCACATAAGGAACGCCGTTCCCTCGGCCGTTCCTTCATAAACGTAACGAGTTGCCGTTACAGTTCCACCGACCCTTAATGGAAAGGTTGTGATCCTCCGTTCTTCCCAAAAGGAACTAGTTCCAGGAACGCCGTCCCTTGCAACGCCGTTCCGTACAACACTGGTGATACGCAGCTAGGTTCCTGTCTCGACTCACTTTAATAAAAACGGGCAAGTTTGCACTCGGTCGTGCAAAGCTTAAGCACAGCGAAACTGTCGATCCTCATGTCTTACTGGCTGCTACTGCTAGGTATTAACTTGTTGCTGCTAGGTTCTGTAACTTGGTTGCTGCTATAGGGTTCTGTAACTTGGTTGCTGCTAGGTTCTGTAACTTGGTTGCTGCTAGGTTTGTAAGTAGGTTTTGCTTGGCCTAGTATTTTGCTATTACTTCGCATTTGAGGATCGACAATTTCGCTGCGCCTAAGCTTTTCACGACCGAGTACAAACTTGCCCGTTTTCTTTACTACGCATGTAGGATGTATTCTCGAGCGATCATTTTCGGAGGTACCTTCCCTTACGCGGCATTTCGCGTGACTAGCGCTGGACGCGTCGGCGCCTAAGAGCGACAGCGTTCCTGGCATGCCACAAAAGCAGGCAGGCTAACCAAGGTTGGCACAGTGCCAAGAACGCTGTTGCTTGCTGACGCCGAACGCGTTGGAGGCCAGCCGCTCGATATCTAGCGAAAGTTGACACCACTAGGCGCAGCCCCTTTTATGGCAAACTCCGAGGCCAAGCGCATGCACACTGGGGGTTTACGTCAGTTATAACGTAGATGGTTGCTAGGCGACACGTACCAGCTATTTTCGGTAGCTTCGGTGGGGCGGGAAACGGTTTACCAGCTGCTGCGGTAGCTCGGAGTGGCGGCTGCGCGGAGTGTTCCGTTGGTGGGCGTGGCTTGGCGGCGTCTGCTGCGTTGCTACTGCCTCGGCGCATGCGCGGCTAGGCGAGGTTGGGCCAGGTGGTGCGCAGCTGTGGCTTGGTTGTTGCTAGGCAACGGCGCGGAGTTTTCTGCGGACTTCGGACGTTTCTCCTCCAGCTTTAACAGCTTCGTTGTTTAAAAAAATTGTCGCAGTTTCACCCGAAAGGCGAAGCATCAATTGCGATAGCAAATTAGTAGAGAGCTATACGCAGTAAGGATAGTAGTTTTATCAGCTGTATAAACTTGGACATGCAGCATCACCAGCAACGCGCAGAACTGTTGTCGACGCCGTCGGCGTTTTGCCCGCGTTCGCACTGAACGCGCGCGGCGTTTTTATATAAATACGCATTTGGTGCCGCAGCTAAACGTCGCCTCCCCTTCTCTCTCTCCCTCCCGTCCCCCCACACCCTTTTGCGCCACGGAAAAAGTCGCGTTTGCTCTTTATATATGGAAAGGAGGAAAGAGACGCTTAATTCTGCAGCCCTTCAGGGAGCACGGCGCATAACGCGCGTTTGCTCTTCGACGTGCGTTCGCGCCCTTTCACTCGCACATACAGCGTCCGGAGCGCGGCGACGATTTCATCGCCGTTGACGTCATACGGAACCTCACGGCGACGGCAGAAATCCGCTTTGGAGTGTCCATATAATTGCTATCGCAATAATAAAGTGTGAGCGATGGTGGAATCGAAGTTCTGCCTTTAAGCACAGCAGCCCACGGTGCTTTTCAACGCTAAGCCGCGATCGTTTTTCTTTTAAACGCGGGGCTGTTTAAGCCGTGCGTTATGTGTCAACCGCGAACAGAAAATGTGGGCCGATCCTGACGGTAGTTCAGAAAGGGTCCAATAATTCAACATTAGTGTTAGTGGTGTTAGTGGCGACGATGCTCTGCTGCTGAAGTCCAGGTCACAGATTCAGTTCCCGGCCATGGTGGCTGCATTGCGATGGGGGAGAAAATCAGCAGCGCTCATGCAATGCTTTGGTTAACCCCCCCCCCCCCCCCGCTATGTTGAAAAACATCACGTGCTCAAAATAACTCCGCAGTCCTACATGAGAGCGTATTTCATTGTGCCTGCGTTACACGTGGGTAGGTAAACCCAATCAGTTAGGTATTGTAGTTTTCTTTATGTTGCTACGTACAAATGGCCAACGGTTCACTGTATAGTTGAAGCGGAACCAATCGAAAGTGCCGCACTCACAATCCGGCCAATGATTATAACACCGAGAGATGGAACACCTCGTATCGATAAACAGTAAACGCCTCACTGTAGGCGCCATTTATTATGATGTACAGGTTTCGAAGAGTTCTTCGAATTAGCGGGTCTTCGCTAAAATGAAACGCACGTACTTGTCCTAATACGGGCACCATACACAAAGTTCACGTGATACCCCCGTTGACGGTGCACTTTCATTCTAGCAGATGTCGTTCGTGAAAACGCCGAACGTGAAGAGAGGCGGGTACTGTGGCCGTAGATTGTCTGCAGCGATGTCCTCGTCGCATCCCTCCAGCCTCACGCCTGCCGAAGGCAGGCTCAGCATGTCTCTTGGCAGCCCTAGCTCCCATGCTGGGCCGGAAGTCTCCGCGCTAGAAGTTTGGTTGGACGCCTCCCTTTTTATGCAAGGCTGACTGCAGACGTTCGTTGGCTCGTTCCGAGGCTGGGGGGAAGGGCTCTCTCTTCGTACAAGAAACCAGTCACTGGAGCCGCACGCTGCAGTAGGAAAAACAAATATCAGGCTGCTTTGGCTGCGTTCCTTTCTTAGAGAATGTTAGCGTGTGCGGTATCCCGGTAGCAACACTCCATTTGCTAGTAGGTACAGTGTTTGACCGCTGGCACCACGCTGCGCCGCTCGCGCATACCGCGTTTCTAGGTGGTTCCGTTCACCGAGGGCGCTCGAACGCAATCATATGGTTTGCACGAATGCAAGCCTGGCAAGCGTGGCTGTATGGCTGAGGGGAGAAAGAAGAAGACGGCGTTCCGAACGGTCGCGTTTTTCATGTTCTCCGCTCCAAAGGATTTATCGGCCCCTGGCCGAGGTGCTGCTCAGGCGTCAGCCAGCAGCAATGACTACCGTATTGTGCTACCTCGTCTTCCTACCGGTAAGCTGGTTGTGGACTCCGTTTTCCTGCATGCTGACTTAGCTGGTCGACCGTACAGAGCCCAAGACTTCAGAGACGCCCTTCGGAATGTTATTGACCTAAAGGAAATAAGTTCCATTGGCCAATTTCAGATGTCGCACGTGTGGATGGTGACGTGCAAGTCACCGATGACAAAATCAAATCTAGTCACGTGCGGGGATTTATCAGTGAAAGGAAGACGCTGCATCGTCATGGACCCTGAGCCCACGGAAGTAAAAATGAAGCTTTTATGGCTACCTGAGCGTTTGGAAGACGCCTACATTCGAGATTCACTCCAGGCATACGGGAAAGTGAAATCTATATCAGCAGAAAGCTGGAGAGTATCGGAGATGGAAGAAATGCGTACTCTAAATCGTGATGTGGTGTTGTCTCTTGCTGACGGAGTAGGTGTGGGTGACGTTCCACATCTCCTACCTGTCTGTGGAGTGCAGAGCCTTGTACTGATTCCAGGCAGACCCCCGCTTTGTCTCCGCTGTAACAAGGTTGGCCACATTCGTCGCAACTGCAGAACTCCACGTTGTGAAGACTGCCGGCGCTTTGGCCACACAGCTGAAGAATGTGTGGTAACATACGCCGACAAGTTACGACATAGGACACGACCTCCTGATGAATGCGTACAAGAACACATAATGGACGCGACCGGAGATGTTCCTTCTGCCGCGGAGACCAGTTGTACCGGCAAGTCTCGTCTAGATGTAAAAGACAATGTCATCGCAAAACCGCCCAAGGACAAGGAAGGTAGCAAAGCGACAGATGATCAGTCCAAGCAACAGTGCAATGAGGCGCCCGTAATCACACAGCCAGTTCCTGCCCAGCAAGCTAAAGAGGCAGCCGAAAATGAATCATCTGCTTCACCCAAGCTTCTCGACACGTGCCCTGTGCTGGTAGAGGACAGACGAAGTAACGCGGATGCATCAATTCCGAAGCGCCGCGCGACAAACACATCAGAAACAAGCACGGACAGCGACACGACCAGTACCACAAGAAAAGCACGTCGCCGCAAGACATCGAAACACTCAGGAAAGTGCCGACGATCACGGTCCAGGAGGCCTGGTGGGGGTTCGGAGGGAGCCTCACCGTTGCCATCAAGGACCGACCACATAGATAATTAGGTCCGTATAGTGGTTAGTCACCATGGCGCTGACACAGCAACTTCTCTTCGCAACTTTGAATGTACGGGGCCTTAGGTCTTTGCAGAAACAGGCACAGCTCGCCGGCTTTTATCTAGGCATCGCCTCGACTTCGTCGCCGTGCAGGAGACGAAGATTGAGAGTGATGACGAAACAGAAAGGGCCTTGCGACCTTTTCTGTCTGAATATAATGTCTGCGTTTCACACGCCCTTGGTTTATCCGCGGGCTGCTTCCTGTTTCTGAAAAAGAGCCTACTTTGTTCAGCATTTAGTTACCATGTGGACGCTGAAGGCCGATACATATACTGCGATTTTGTGTTGCAGGGTGTGCCATGGCGAATAGTTAACCTCTACGCATTTAATGACGCTGCCGAACGAATTCTTTTATTTGATACTGTGTCTAATCTACTGGACTGTGAACGCTGCATTGTGTTAATGGGAGATTTCAATTGTGTATGTGATCCGAGTGATCGAAGTGGGATTAACATTCAGCGAGACAGGAGTGGTGAAGTTTTGTCTAACGTGATAGAGAATGCAGGGCTCATAGATATAGGAGCGTCGGGACAGGGTTCTTGCTCTTATACACGAATTCAAGGTCACTCTTACGCCCGCCTTGATCGAATTTATGTCTCTTCATCACTCCTCTCCCGAGGACTGTCTTGTAGTACTATCCCAGTTTCGTTCTCTGATCATTGTATGGTTATCGCAAAAATTGGTGAGAAATCTGTAACCAATTTCCGACCACAGTGGGCACTCTGGAAACTTAACTCTGAGCTCCTAAATGATCAGGAATTTATCAATCGTGTGCGTATGGCCCTAACAACTTGTTTTTCTACAGACTTGCCATTATTTGCTGCTTGGGAACTCTTTAAGCAAGAGGTTCGCACAGTGGCTGTAGAAATTGGGTCGGTGAAATCATTTTATAGAAAGAATGAAGAAAAAATGCTTCTCAAGAGCCTAAGTATAGCATTTACGAGATGGAATGCGAAATGCCAGGCACTTACATAGAAGATATGGAAAATATTAAATGTGAGTTACAAAAGTATGACGCACTGCGTTACCGAGGTGCGCGAGTTCGATCTCGAAACAGCCGTGCTTTGCACTCTGAACAGCCAACACGTCAAGCTTTACTTGATGAGCGACGTCACGGTACTTCAAAAGTAATTTCGGAAATCTACTCCAAAGGTAGTCTTGTAACAAATACGAATGACATAATTTCACAATTTCAAAGTTACTACAATGCTTTGTTCAGTGCACCTCCCGAAGATCATGATGCAAAAGTCTTAGAGAGTTTTGTGTCTCTAGTAAAACCTTTACAGAATGAGGAGTGTGCATTCATCAGTGGTACTGTTACCATTCAAGAAATTGAGCAAGCTATTGATCAGCTGCCTTTATCGAAAACCCCCGGCCCTGATGGACTTTCAAGCGAATTTTACAAAGCGTTCAAAGGGATTATCAGTTCCATATTATTGGATATATTTATTACAAGTTTAGAGGTGGACGCCCTTCCACAATCTTTTTGCAAAAACCACACAGTTTTAATCCCAAAAAGCTCAGATAAGGAAAAACTGCGTTCTGTTGAAAGCTACAGACCAATCACGTTGTCAAACGTTGATTATAAAATCTTTGCAAAAGTTTTATCTAATAGATTACAATTTGCGATGTCGATTCTCATTGGTTCCCATCAGACGTGCGGAATTAGAGGTCGATCAATTCAGACCAATATACATATCGCCCGTACACTTCCTGAGTACTGTTACGGTTCCACTGAGCAGCTTGCAATGCTCCAAGTAGACATTGCTAAAGCTTTTGATCGAGTCAGTCATTCCTATTTATTTTCTCTTCTGGAACACGCCAATGTTGGCTCCATTGTGCTTAAAGGAGTTAGGCTTTGCTACACCCATTGTTCTACTCGTTTAGTTATTAATGGACATCTCTCCAAACCCGTTGCTATCTGCTCTTCGGTAAAACAAGGATGCCCGATGTCCCCACTACTCTTCGCCCTTTACCTGGAACCACTATGCTTAAGCGTAATTCAGTCAAGTTCCATCCATGGCTTCAACATACTGGGTAATGAGGTTAAAGTGTTAGCTTACGCAGATGATCTAGCGTTTTTCTGCACAGATAAACCCAGTGTTGAAAAGGTTGTAGCTACAATAGAGAAATTTGGCAGCGTATCAGGAGCACAAATGAACTCCTCGAAAAGCTTAGGCTTATGGTTCGGCTCCTGGTGTTATAAGCCAGAACAGTTTGCAGGCATTAAGTGGACTCATGTTCCGCCAACGTATCTTGGCGTGTCGCTAGACGCATATAAATTAAGCGCGCACTATTGGAAAGAACGGGTTTCAGCCTTGCAAAGTTACGCTCAGACATTCGTTCCATACCGACTTTCTATTTTCGGAAGGGCTGAAGCCTGCAATAAGTTTTTAGCAACTAAAATTTACTATGTATTGCAAGTTATTCACTGTGCCAGGCTCTACATCCAACGCTTTCACCGAATTTTTGCAACTTTCATATGGTCTTCCACTTTCGAGCCCATGAGGAGAGACAATGTTTTTAGACCAGTTAGTGAGGGTGGGCTCGGCTTAGTGCATCTTTACGTGCGGCAAATAGTGTCCCGTTTCTTCTTTTTTCGCGATCCTTCGCATCCTATAATTCGGTCATTCATGCAAGTCACACTTGTTGATGCTTTACCTGATTTAGTTGTTTCTTCAAATTTTTCTTCGCCTTTATGCTTGTTGGGGTTCATGCAGGAGGTTTATTTGGCGGTTCGTTTCCTGACAGTTCGGTTTTCTACTGAATACTTGTACTCCGTGTCGCGTAAAAAGTTATACAAAGATTTACTGTCCATGCTTTTTCCGCCTCCATTTTACCGATCACTATACATTGAATGGCCAGGCCACGATGTACTAAAGCGAGTTCGTAAAATGCATATATCCCCATGCTGCAAAACATTCTTTTACAAACTTCATAGTGAAACTTTACCGGTAAAAACATGGCTACAGAAAAAGGGTATATTTGTGACTTCTGTTAATTGTCGTCTTTGTGATGTGCCAGAGACAATTGAACACTGTTTTATTGGCTGCAAAGATGCCATTCTATTTTGGGACATCCTCCAACGGACTCTAAAGAAAGACCTTGAAATCAACCCCCATACAGTGCGATATCTGCTGCCGACCCATGATGACAGTGTACCTTTCGACGTGTTCTTTCTCATGGGAATGCACAGTCTGTGGAAGACGCGAATGATGGACCGCAACGCCGAACCGGTTGTACCCACAAGAGTAAATTTCATCCAGATGACTGTGCACCTAAAGAATGTTTATGATGGACTTGATGTTCAACCGGACTGGTACCCCATTTTGGTGAGGTGCTTAGCCTTACCACCCTTTTAAAGCGGAACAGTGCTTCTTCTGTTTTTCTGTGTGTGACTCATTGTATCCACCTTTCTATGACTATGCACAATTAGTGAATGTTTTATTGGATGACATGTTAATGTATTAAATACCATGAAAGAAAAAAAAAGTGGCTGTATGGCTGAGTGGTTACGGCGCTCGCTTCGGGATCTTGCGTACCAGGGTTCGAAACCCGCTCTAGCTACATTTTTTTCTTAATATCACGCTTTTCCCTTTTTTTCTCTCTCTCTTTGCCAGCGCGGTCGCTTGAACCCCGGCGCCACGGCGGCAGCCGTGGTGCCGGGCGCCGACGCGAAGCGGCGGTCCTTGGGGTGTTGCGGAGCGCAGCGTAGCAACACCCCAAATAAAAAAATACTGCTCCAGTCAGGTAGACTGCTCCCTCCCTGATAGTGAGATTATAGTTGGATCATCAAACAGTGATGCGTTTATAATACCACCGATCCCAACACTAGGCTAATACCCCTGTCACACGGCACATCTAATGTCATTTCCAACGAATGACATTCGCTCGTAATGTCATTTGTTTGCTGTCACACGGGAAAATGTAATGGCATTCGTTGAAAATGACATTTGCAAACGAATGAGTTCGCCGAACTCATTCGCATTCGTTTTGGAACCAAATGTGTAGTCTCAACACCAGGAGCCCACCAATCAGCTTCGCAAACAGTGCATGTTTTTTTATTGTTTAACAAAAATAACTCTTGTTTTGTGAATTTTTATTGCATAATGTTCTACTTTCATGGCGTTTAAGTACACCACAGTGCATAATTGCCGAAAGCTACTCTCAATCCAGTGACTAGGCGGCCGTCTTTGGCTTTGGCTGTGGCACGGTGGCAGTCGTGTTTATTCGCGCCAGCCGTAGCCAGCAGCGCGCACTTCGCAGGAGCCGCTTGGTTAAACACATGTGTATTTTGCGATGACACCAAACCAAGAAGACTGTGATGTGGACATTAGGAGCCGCGCGCAGTGGTCCGAAGGGGAAACCCACACACTCAGCTATGTGAATGAGTTTGCGCACAGCCGCTCTTCGTACTCCCTAGAAATCGCTTCTTGCGCTTCCAACTTGAGGTTCAGCTTCCTTTCGTCGTTGCGATGTCTGGCCCGCATACAAATCAGAGCAGCGATTACACGCAACTGCCGTTCTCGTGCTTCTTCAGCAGACATAGCGGTAGTTCTAGCCACCGTAGCGGTAGCGCCCGTAGTGTTTTCCGCCATGTTGTTTGCCTGATCTTTGGCTTGGCTTGATAGACTCAGTTGCCAGTGTCGACAAGTTAGTGATCCAAAAACACGGTGTGAAAGGGAGGGTCACTCATTGCAACGGATTTTAGCATACTACAAAATAATCATCGCACTAAATTAGGACAACGACGCTATTATTGCGTCTCTTTTTTTTTTTTACTATCGTCATTGTCATCATTTTCAAATGGCATTAGTTCTCGCCGTGTGACAGCGCGCGGTGAAAATGACATTAAACCACAACAAATGTCATTCGTTGGAAATGACATTAGATCTGCCGTGTGACAGGGGTATAAGTCACCACCAGCCCAGCGTTTTCTCCGTCAACGCCTCCTCCGTTCCAACGGCGGCGGCTCGAAAGATGGTACGCGCGAGCGGCGCAGCGTGGCGCCAGCGGTCAAACGCTGTACCTACTAGCAAATGGAAATACGCATCCCGGTAAACGCAATGGCGTTTGCTGATCACCGGAGGCGTAAATGACAGCGGCCGCGTCGCTGGCGCCACCTGCTGGCGCAAAGCTCGACCAGACAAACGCCGCCATGGCCACCGAGATGGCACGCGCTAAGAGATTTTGCTCCCCTCGTTCCATTAGGCACGCTCCCCGGCAGGAAAGTGTAGGGAGCCTACATGCAAGCGCTGTTATAACAGCGCTTGCATGTAGGCTCCCTAGGAAAGTGTAATGTGGTGCGCGCGCGCCCCACTGCCCAGAAATAGTGCTGTTAGCCAACTGCTTTTAGTGCCCTCGGAGTCATTGCAAGTGTAGGTAAGGGCCCTCGATCTTGACGAAAGTTAAGATCGAAATCAGATAGAGGCAACAGGCTAGACACCCCGCCCCGTTTCAGAGAGGATGCCAATATACATCACCATCATCAAAATCTGGCGGCTGTGCAGGCGGTGTGCGAGATCTCTGCGTGCGCATTGCCTCTCATTTCGTGTCTTCCGGTAGAGTTTCACTGCATTTATCCCAGGCAATTTTTCAGCTCTGCCTCGCGCTCTGCCTCGAACAGTTTGCAATCTCAACTGTCAAGTCCGCTGGTGTAACTGTCAAGTCCAACTGTCAAGTCGCTGGTTATCCTGTGTCTTTGTAAGTCCTTATCCATTGAGTTTGTAGCATCGTTAGTCCGTACTTATGGTATGTTTATCATTCTACTTTTCTAAAGAAAATAATGTGTGGGCTCACACACCTTTCATTGTCTTTGAACTTCTACCTTATCGTAGATGGCAGCGTTTATTTGCTGCCTGGCTGCGTTGCGTTGGAATGATTCAGCGCTTGATGTGGCTATTTTCGCATTTGTACGCTCACTCTGTAGTGCAATGATATTCGTGCACTAATTACTAGTATCTTCCCGAACGTACTTGTTTCCGTCTTTAATATCCATTTTAATTGTATTTTTCTTCTACTGATTGTATTGATATTACATGATGTTGCGTTGTGCGAATGATGCTTTTGATACGTTGATGATGTTTATTTTCCTAGCCTTCTTGAATAACGCTTGTACTACGTTGATGTAATCGAGAGGTTCGCCTCTTAGCCAACGTTTTCTTAAGTGTATGTAAGGTATTCCTAAATAAACATATTTTAAAAAGCAATCAGTGAAATAGGTGGACCGTAGGGAGACACGCCGAAATGCTACTAGCATTTTCATTTTCGATGCAATTAACCTATCGCTCATTACTGTTTTTAGGCACGGTTGTCCGCTCTCTAGCTCCCCTGCTTTTTTGCAGCGTATCTCCAGCCTTTATGCCTGGTCAATTTTAACAGTGATTACGTCACCGCTTTCAAGCTGCAGTCTGCCCAAGTGAAACTCCTTGCATACAGCATAGCAGTATTTTGCACAGAGAGAGAATTTGCGAAGTTACGAGTATTGTGGAAAGTTTTTGTAACAACACTGGATGTCAAGTAAATTGGGAGAAAGCTCTGGATTTTGGCACGGTGAATGGGATATTATGTCGGAATTTTTCTCACGGCTGCAATGATCTACCATGCCAACGCTGCCAACGCAATACTTTGGCGTGCCTCTAGAATGTCATCGCGATCCCAGCCTACTCTGGAACGAAGAGACGTCAAGGGCGAGAGAGAACGTGGGCGCGGGGCCGAGGAGGCACCTGTCAAACGTTTAACGTGCCTTTGCCTGCAATGTTTTTCTAATTTCGAAAATATGGTACGTCATGAAGGTGCTGTGTGCTTCGCCGACCGCTATTAAAAAAATTCAGCGCGTATTTGCCGTTTTTCTTTGGACGTCAACCTGGGAGAAAACCACACGAACAAACTTGTTTCTTTCAGTCAAAGGGGGAGGCGTTGGACTGGTTCACTTGTTGTTGCGTCGAGTGGTATCACGCTTTATTTTCTACCGTGATCACAATGACATCTTTTTGAGAATGGTTATACAAATCCGGTTGCAAAGGCTACTTCCGAGAATCATAGTGTCGTCTGGTGAAAACATGCGCGCTGCTGTAACCGTATTTTTGCACAAGGTTGTGCTCTCTTATAAGTTCCTAGAAGTACGTTTTTCCCCAGACTACTTGTTCAATGTTTGGAAGAAAAAGCTTTATAAAGATCTTGTTGACCTCATGCGGCCGGTGCCCTTGTATCGTGCGGTTTTCTGTGGAGGCCCAGGGCTGGATATGTTAAAGCGAGTGAAGAAGATGCCAGTTAGGCCAGTAGTGAAAACATTCTTCTTCAGGTTACAATCTAATACACTGCCCGTCAGACCTTGGCTTCGAGAAAAATGAATCTTTGTACCCTGGACAACGAACTACCTGTTATGTATGAAGCCAGAGACAACCGAACTCGTTTTTCTGAATTGCTGGGCGCAGTACTTCATTGGTACGTCCTATAACGAGGACTATCAAGAGCTACCACTAGACGTGATACCTTATGGTGTCAGGTTTTTACCAGTTGATCACGAAGATGTACCCTATGATTTATTCATGCTTAGTGGCTTTGGTCACGCCTCGAACAAAGACGCCGGATTTTTTCGGAGGAAGTAAAACGTGGGTGCAATAGTTGGGCTGCCACGCGCTTGGAATGTAGTGGCTTCGGCCATTGCTGAAATGGTGCTTTGAGAGGTGAGAGCAGACAACTTTCTTAACACTTTATGGAAAAGCGTTCTGCTGGTACAGCGAAGCCTTTTTGCGATGTGACTATCCTGTGGTTTGGTCAAGTGGGTACATGACGGCTGAAAATTTTGTTAAATGCGGGCAACTCGTTGCACGTGCTACTGAGCTTGTTTCTCTTCGTTGCCCTGCTGCTATTTTGCTGTTTTCGGCTGGTGTAGCTTAGCGAGCGAGCATTGTACACTCCTAAAGCTCTTCCGTAGTCGAGTTCCCATAATTCCATCCATCATGTGTACTTCTACAGTTTTAGCGCTTCGCCATTTTAGTGCCCAGCCTCCTGCAAACTGGAAAGCTAAAGCAGAGATTAGAGAGGTTTGTGGTCATACTATCATCGTGATGCTGCAGTGGTGGTATTATCCCAGCTTCATCTAATTTTCGTCACACCATTGTCTTCATACAGTTGTCATCCCAATGCCATAATGCCATCGTAATCACACTGCCGTCGTCATTACTTTGTCATCATGCATAGGATTCGCATGATTTAGGGCTACAACTTTATGTTGAGCTAAATGATTCTTGGTAAAAATGTGCATGTTTCCCGTTAAATTGGGCCTCCTCCTTCTGTAAGCTCACTTGCTTCTCTCAAAGACGATTTTTCCACTTGGAAATATGCATTTAGATACTCCAAAAGCTCACTCTTCTGCTCCAAAGCTCACTTTTGGTTGCTCCAAGAAAATGCTCCCAAATGGCTGCGACCAATCACATCACTGCATCACGTCGACACAGCGGCCGCGTCGTCTGCTTCGGAAGCGCCGTAGCGAGCTGAAAACTAAAGTCCCACCTGCGCTACAGTTCTGATTAAGTGGGGATGTTTTCCCGTCCGACGTGGTAGGCTATTGCTCGTTATCCGCAGGTCCGGACGCGTACGCAACGGAGCCCGGTGTCAGCCGTACACGTACGTTCACACGTACACGCAGGCCAAGAAGCGGCATGTAGCTTGGATTGCGAAACTTAGAACCGGCAAGCAGCCATCGGCTACAACTCGGGTGTGTAGCAAGCACTTCCGCGAGTAAGATTTCTGCTACGGCGTTGAGGCTGCGATGTTCGGTGAGTAGCAAAAAGCGCGCACTGAGAAGCTCGCCCGCGCGCGCAGCCCGGTTAATGTCATGAAGACTTGGTCTATGAACTTGTTGATGCTAAAAAATGGCAAGTTCACCAGAATGGGAAGGGAACGGTAAGAAGCGCATTCAAAAAAGGCATGGCTGCTCACGTTTGTGTTAGCACCAAACAATAAATGTACTGGATTAACAAAAAGAAGCAGCGGAAAATTTCTTTGCTGAGAAGACCGATAAACACACAGTGCGATGCAAGTTGAGAAATAGCGATATTGAAACGTCCAAGAATTTAAAAGAAAAAAAAAAACGAATCGTCGCGATGGTACATCACGAGTGGCCGTATAGCGGCGAATTAAATCGCTAGTTGAAACAAACTTATTTTTGAACAACTCTGATAGCGTCCACGAAACAATGGTTGCTTGTGTACTGCCAAATGGTCATACGCTGCGACCTAAAGCTCACGGCACGGTGCGAAATCGGGCTCGGGCAGCGAAAGCGAAACATTGTGCGCGAACATGCATGCAGACGCGCAGTCGGTCGCTGCATTGAGGCTTCATTATTTTATGCTCCACTTGGGTATACAGAACATATATACATAAGAACATATTTCACAGTCTACTCTCAGCAACTATACCTACCTTTTACGTAATAAGTTGGATAGAGGGAATCAATCGCGGCGACCGCGCGTAATGGGCGTTCACTGTACGTATTCGGGAACGCGATAGCGCCTGTAAACTATTCTGCGCTTTCTGCTTGCCCAAGATTATTATTTTGACAGTAAGAATCTTCCCTTATTTGGAGAGTACTTACAGAAATGTCCAGGTGGGCTCCCACGTGGTGTTTTTAGTGAGCGCCGACAGCCAAACCTATATGAGGAGCGCGCCGCGTTATCCCTCGTACTACGCAAGCGAGGGGCTTCCAATAGATGGCGACTCCGTAAGTCCTCGCCCCTAATACCAGAGGGCGACAAAATTACAGCTACTCCTAGGAACGGCCGGAGTTACGGAAATGCACGCGGCAGAACCTTTTTTTTAGCCATGAGCTACATTTGCTAACAGTCATGCAGTCAATACAAAACAATTTCTTTTGGTTTCTTACTTCAGAGAAAATATTGGGCGAACATTATAAAAAGTTTGGCGCGGAAACAAACGATGAATGAAACATGACACTGACAAGAACAATACGTCCAACTGATGCACTGACGGTGTTGAGATCCTCTAGCGATGCATAATTTTACTCGTGGGTGTTGCTCCGATAAGCCGAGTAATTAACAAAAATTGGGAGTGAGACCTCTATAAAGAAACGAAGTAAAATGTTAAAAAATGATGTAAGAAAAACGTACCCGCACTGTATTCCCGACCCTGCATTTATGTACAAGAGGTGAGTGTCCCGTCCCACTCGTCGAAGATCCTTTATGGCTGCCAGCGAGCACGTTACCGCCGTGGCAGTGGCAGCTCACAGAATGTTACACGTGGTTTGTTGAGATCGCAAAGCACGCTCCTGACAGACACATTCGACTTCATTTCGCCTCCATCGAAATGCGGCCCGCGATCTCGTGCTCAGCAGCGCAACGCCTTCGCTGACCAGCATGTCATAATATGCTGAGTGCCTGGGGACAGCCACGACGCAGTTAATGCGCTCGGCCGACGAAATCGCCACAGCCATAGCAACTTTTTGCGCTGTTTTCTAAGCCAGGTGATTTGCTTTGACTTGTAAAGTGGTGTCTTTATCTCCCCAATTAAAGACATGAGTTCGTTGTCTGATGCGATGATTTCATCATCATTGAAAAAGTGTTCGTGCGGGCACTTGATCTCTAAATGAAGTCGTCGGTAATCTTATTCAAATTGATTTTGCGGGAGAGTTCTTTGTGGGCTTGCAAAATTGGCAGATGGTTCAAACGGGCTTGTCAAGTCGTCGACCGCAAGTACATTTTCAGTCGTCGAAGGCAAGAAAAGGACCTCTCGGATGGGGTCGACGAGACCGGTATGGCCAACGCAATTTTTTTAGCTTGGCCATTTCCGGCAAAATGGTTTCGCAGGTGTCACGCGCCTTATTTTGGAGTTAATCTGCGACGAGTTCAAACATGGCTGCATGGGCCATCCGAAATAGCTGGTCCCTTCGCGTGCGCTGTCTCCCCGCTCGCCTATAGTGTTATGTTTCCGCTGGTGCTTATACGGTGGAAAATACGCTTCCTTTTCAGCGTCAGACGGGTTCTGGCGAAGTACCGATAAGCGAAGAGCCCACTATAAGTTTTTTCGTTGGTACTCATGCTGTGTTTGTAGCCGGTGCACATTGCAACGTCCGCAGCCGCGGTAGAAGCGAGCTCGACGCCTGTTTCATATTTCTACTTTTATTGCGACAGCAATTGTATCGGCACCCGAGGCAAATTTTGGCTGTCGTCGTCGCCGTGATATTCCGTATAAAGTCCAAAAGTCATATGAGTAAGCGGCCCATGCACTGTGGATGCGAGAAAAAGCCAGTAACACTGAGCCGAAAAGGATGGCGGCTTGATGGACATTATCTTCCCATGCGCTCAATATTCGGGTTAGTTGGAGGTCACGTGATCAAATGCGCGCATGGGGAGGAGAGCACGCGTCTTCTCATCTAGTTCTGCCGCAGCTACGAATGACTGTGCGCGGTTGACGCTTACGGGGGCCCGCGTACCGTATCACATTGTTCGTATTCATTTGGGGGGGGGGGGGGGGGCAATAATGAAGGGCGAGTTGGGATGGCTGCTAACTTCATGCGCGCTGTCTTCCTTCTTAGGCTGTTTTGCCGCGCCCCAAGTGTTGCAGATCGCATAGCCTCAGAGGCAGGAGTAATTAGAGATCGCTGACAAAGGCCGTCCTGTAGTGGACATAAAAAAGTGCAGATGATGATGATGATGGTGAATCTAATTTTCGGAGTCGCGGGGGATCGCATAGCTGTACGAACCGTTCGTCCCCGCTGCCGGCGTTCTTCATAATGCCAGCGTTGTGATAGCGACTGCTCGTGGTCGTCCAGCGAAATATTTACAGGTTTACATGGTCCGTGCATTGCACGATGTTTGCTATTTTAATTAGTAAGTAAATGTTACTACAATTCATACGGCGAGATAACTAACGTACAGACCCGTGTGAGGGCCCCACTTTTATGCCACAATTTTAGCGAGCCTTACATGGGACCGGGCCATTTTACATAATTTTTCCAACTACGTGTATGAAATCCGCCGTAAACCTCCGCGATCGCCTCCTCTCACCATCTGTAGTCGTGTACAACTTTAGAAGGCAGCAGCATTTGCCCCTCAAAGGCGAATGCGCACGAGCATCCACCAATGGGCGCGCACTCTAGACTGACGTCATGAGCCGGATGGCCGGTGACGCCGCCGACGGAGGACATGGCAGCCCGCGCTACAAGCTGGGCCGAGTTACAGTGGCTTGAATGGGAAAGTGTGATGAACGGAAAGAGAAGCAATGCTGAGGCACACATCATTCACGTGCATTTCACACACCGTTGAGAAAAGACTTTGCCGAAGGGGTCACTCAAGTCTGCAGGTCTTTTTCAGTGTCAAGAAAGCGCGCAAAGCAATTTGTAGCAAGTTGAACATACTGCAACATATTCATTCTCTAGACATATGCTATCCATATCATTCGAAATAATTGTTAGCTGGCTACCTCTTTCTCTTTAAAAATATAATAAACTTTGTCCTGTGTACACATTAAAATATACTGTGTCTGTGCATGGTGTTCACACTGGAAATTAAAATATGTTGAAGGGGGGGGGGGGGTGATAAAATAGGAAAGAGGTAGCCGTTGGTGCTTCTAATGCTCTTCTTCTCCTATATTGCGAGGATTTTCAGAAATAAACCGGAAGTACGAAAAAAATCCGTGCACGTCCGCGTCATCAATGATGCAATGAGCTTTTAGCCATATTAATATTTTAAGGGAAAAGGTAGCGGCCACTCACAAGAAACCATAAATTATTTGGGTAACAGGACTGTGGTAATGACAACTTAGGAGCGGGGGGGGGGGGGGGGGGACCTTCGGCATCGCCTGAGAGGGGGCAGACCCCCCTCCCGGAAAACTCCGGAGGGCACTCGAGCCCCCCCCGTAGTCGGCGCCTATGCCATTTGCCGCCACATACCATCATTAAAACTCGCGTCTTACTCCGTTGCTGGGCGTTTCCGTTTGACGGAGCTGCGGCACGCCATCGGTTTCGATGGTGCTTGGATTGAGCGTTGAAATTCGATAATGGAACCTCGAATTACGCGCGATTTTCAGGAATTAAAACGAAAATGAGGGTGCTATAAAATGTGACGGCCTCCCAATTTGCGATATAAACAACTGTATCCAGGGATCTAATAATTTAAAGCTAATTATTTTTTAATGTTGATCATACTTCTGATACGTTATTAGCGGCGAAACATTCCCGCCTCGCCCAAGAATTTATCTGCAAAAACACCACTTTCGCTGCACTCAAAGCCTTTCCATAAAAACAATCTGCATATGGGTATGGTCTAAAAAAAGAACGTATATTTTACGCACTTTACAGCGACTGATTTTTGGGCCTCTCTACAGCAATGTTACATCTACTATTCACTTTTCATTTCTACATTGATTACTCATTACCACTAGCTTGGCACTGTTTGGCGTGTCCGGCCCTTGCGCAACAAAGCACCGCATCATCATCATCACGATAATTGGTAGCGGTGAGTGTTTCTTCGATATATTAAACCACCATTTGTGCCTTAGCTGTAACGTGTTCCTCGCCCTCGCGTTCCAGCTGCACATCATGTTTCACTCGGGGTTGCAAGCAGCACGCAGTGTTCCTGATCGGACTCGGCAGTCTTGGTCGTGTGTCCGCTTAGGCGAAGCTATGCGCTATGCCCCACAGTTTGAGTGGCCTACATGGGCATCGCACACTGTGGGGGTGATGCCTCGGCTCCGAACGATGCGGGGTTTCGTGGCGATGACCGCACGTGTTCTGCTGATTTTCAGCCGACGCCGGATCATCTGCATTGGCTCTCTCAGCCTGCTTTCAAAGCATACTCGGTGCTGCCCGATGACGCTTCCACACTTTAATCGCCGCAAATCCCTGCTAAGGATTCGTTTAAAAGCCAGAATACCGCGCGCGCGAGCGTGCCTCTAATTCGTCTGCAGCGCACGGAACGCAAAGCGCAACTGTCACAGACCCCACCCCGGTGAAGGAGGCGCAAACGCCGGACCAAATTCCAAAGCCGAATTATCAGCTTCCGAAAATAATCCCACGAAAGCAAGGACAATTTAAGAGTGGGCCCTCTGGTGCGCCAGCGAACGCCGGTTGCTGTCCAAAGACCGAGTCACAGCCCAGAGTTGTCAAAACACAACAAAATATATTCTTCACACAAGGCAGTTACACACACACTTGCACACTTAGGCTAGACACAACAAAATACAAATCAGATGGGTATTAACAAACACAAGAAAATAATTAACGACAAGCACTAAGAGTCCAACACGTAAAGTACAAAATAAATAGGAACACTATGTGTCCAATCGTATTCACCGTGCTGGTTGGTCTTGGAGTCGGACGATCTCGGCGTAACTTGGGGGCAAATCTCGAAGAAGGAACTTCTTCCGGAAATGCAGACGCTCGAAGAACCCGTCGACTAGCTTGCCGGGGAATCCCCTTCTTCCGCAGACGCTCGGTCTTCACGTTACATCACTTCACCGGTGCGGACTCAACCCCTGAATTCCTGGATTCCACCATCTGATTCTCGCACGGCGGTTATATAGCTTCCACAGGCGTTCTCGAACTTTCCTATCGGTGTCGTGATCTCGTAGCATGGCCAAAGAGCTTGGGTAGCTTCGCGTCTTTTCTCGTACCTTCGACCGCCACCATCGGAGCATTCTAGAGGGGGGGGGGGGGGGGGGGTTGATGATGACTCATGCTGTTGGCGCGCGCGTACACGCTGTAGTTATCTCTCTCTCGACCCGCCGGGTGAGAAGGTGTCTCGGCGCGCGCGTGTCTTCTCTCTCTCTCTCCGGTTAACGTCGCTCCGTCGAGTCTCTTCCAAGTTCCAGACGTTTCGGCGCCGTTGTTAGCGTTGTTGCTTGAGGCGTATGCGCTCTCCCCCTCTGTTGAAGTTGCCGCGGGACCGGCGTGTTCTTTCGCTGGCTTACGTAACACGCGGTGCGCGCTTGGATTACGCGCTCTTTTGTGACACTGCCCCCCACTTTAAGAATATTATGCAATAATATTCAAGAAAACACAAAAGAAGCGCGCACAAAAGTCCACTACGCACGAGTCCGTAAGTCCATAAATCGGTCCACCACAAATCACACATCACTCGCGATGCGTCGAATGCAAACAGAAGTCACACAGGTTCACCTGGACTACACAATAACACATCGCTCGTGTAACTAGTACACTTATACAATAATATATCTCTCGCGTAATGATTACACTTATACCACACAAAATTCATATCTCGTGTGACAAAGCAAACATTTGAAATATAACATGTGCAACAAGTATACAAAACTATGACAGGGTAGTTTACAGAACACAAACAAATACATAAACAAACACTCGGTGCACTCAATCAAAACACTTTGCACCACGGATAATGGTCAACGGTTCTTAAATTTAAATTTTCTGTCCTTGGTCTTTCGAGAGTAGTGTTTCGCGTGGTTATGGGTCCCGGTCGGTTTATTTTCGGCATCGGGCGTGGAAGGGATCTGGAAAGGCCTTGCCTGAACCTTTGTTTGAGTTCGGTTGTCTGCTGCCACGGTGCTCTCGACAGCTGCTGATGGATTTCCGCGAGCTTCTTCGATCGTCGATGTTTCGATCTTCAACTCTTCTTCCATGGGTTTCGGATCGTCTGGGGCGCGAACTCCCTCGATGTTCCCTAGAATTAGGTCGTACAGTGGGCTGTCCATGCAAAGCGCAGTGACATTGCCACTGTAATAGGGGGTATCGACCTCAATCTTGGCTTCAGGCAAGCTTCCTAGCCGTACCATCGACTAGGTAAACCAAAGTAGTTTCGCCCGTGAGCTCCTCGTCTTTTACTAAGTCCCTTCGCACGATCACTGTGCTGGTGCCGGAATCTCGTAACACCGTGACTTGCTTCCCTGCGATTTTTCCGGCAAGGACAGGCATTCCCTTATCGGGAAATTCTGGGCGTTGGGTCATCACCGCATTAACAACCGGAATTCTTTTTCCGTCTCGGAGCTCTACAAAGTCGTCGTTTACGTCGTCTTGGTGTTTTGGCGGGGCATACACACAGGATGCTTGGGGAGTTTCCTTGACTCCGTTGCGACATGAATCGGCTTTGTGCCCCGTTCGCCCACATTTAAAACATTTAACCTCGTTTGGGCGCGTAAAGTTCGTCCGACAACAGCTAGCATGATGGCCCAGTCGGTTACAAAGATAACATCTCGGAACAGGCTTCGGAGGGTTTCTCCTTTCATCGGATGCCGGTTTCTTTGCGTCCCCTGGCTCCTCTTTTCTGATCTTGGAGAGATTGGTGCCTCCCTGTGCTTCCAAAAATTGGTCTGCCAATTCCAACATATCTTGAAGCGTTTTAGCTTTCCTTTCTTTCAGATAGAGAGACAGGCTCGGGTGGCAACTGATGAGGAACTGCTCCTTGATCAGAAGCTCTCTAAGCGCACCGTACTCCTGTGCAGTCTCTGAAAGTTCGGTCCACCTATCAACATAGTGACTGAGCCGCGCGGCAAATTGCGTGGCAGTCTCGCCATCGGCGGGCTTTCCAGTCCTAAACTTATCTCGGAAGCCTTCTACGGTGAACCTAAATCTTTTCAGTAAAACAGCTTTCACCCTTACATAATTAGAGGCATCGGTTGGCGTCAGCCTACCGTACACACTAAGTGCTTCACAGCTCAAACAAGTACTCAATGCAGTGGCCCATTGATCCTCTGGCCAATTCTGGCTTTTAGCAACTGTCTCAAATCTATGCAAATAAGCATCCAGATCATCTTTTCTTTCATCGAATGCCACAAGCAGTTTGCTTGGGTTCAGACGGAATCTAGTTTCTTCCCGTTCAGTGCTATCGACTCTTGCCTGGGCAGGAGCGTCTGTACGCTGCTGCAATCGAAGTCGTTCGAGTTCTAACTCATGCTGTCTCTGTCTTTCTCTCTCAGCTATTTCAGCTTCTCTTTCTTCTCTGATCTGTCGCTCCTTTGCTTCTCTTTCCTCTTTGGCCCGTTCGGCCGCTAGCTTCTCTCTTTCTACAGCTTCTTTTTCCTTCTGACTAACCCACTTCCGTAGTTCCGCTCCGGAAAGACCCATCTTCTCACCAAGGGCAACTAATTTCTCGAGATCCATAATGCCCTTCAAAAATCTAGCCGCGTGCAAAAATTATCTGCCTAGATTTCAACAATCGAACTGCTCTCTGCACACAAGTTAGCAAAACGTGGTGCAACACTCAAAATCGTTTACAATAGCAATGTAAACGACCCTAGGCTCTTTCTCCCTACTATGGACACACAATTTGCACCAGAAAGGGTCCTGTCGTGGACGCCAGAAATATTGTCACAGACCCCGGTGAACGAGGCGCAAACGCCGGACCAAATTCCAAAGCCGAATTATCAGCTTCCGAAAATAATCCCACGAAAGCAAGGACAATTTAAGAGTGGGCCCTCTGGTGCGCCAGCGAACGCCGGTTGCTGTCCAAAGTAGAGATGGGTCGCTCAGGAGCGAGCCGGATCTTGTGAGCGGCTCTTTTAAAAGAGCGAGTGAGCGCTCGTTCAGTAAAAATGAGCGGCGGTTCTTTTGGAGAAAGGGAGCCGGTTCTCTCGCGTTCAGAGAGCCGTGCCGATGCGTTCCGTCAGAGCCGGGTCTTCTGCTGGGTGCGACTTCCACGCCATCCATTAGCGGTACGAGAAAGCAACTGCCCTCCCGCCCTTCCTCGCAAGAGTCGCCTTCACCCCCTCGCCTTCGGCTGAAGAACGAAAGAACCGCCGCTCACTTACTGAACCGTTCACTTACTGAACCACCGCTCACTCGCTCTTCAAAAGAGCGGCTCAAAAGATCCGGCTCGCTCCTGAGCGCTCCTGAGCGCTCAGGAGCGGGCCGTTCTTTTCGCCTCGGCTCTCTCGCTCTTCGAAAGATCCGGCTCACTCCTGAGCGCTCAGGAGCGGGCCGTTCTTTTCGCCTCGGCTCTCTCGCTCTTCGAAAGATCCGGCTCACTCCTGAGCGCTCAGGAGCGGGCCGTTCTTTTCGCCTCGGCTCTCTCGCTCTTCGAAAGATCCGGCTCACTCCTGAGCGCTCAGGAGCGGGCCGTTCTTTTCGCCTCGGCTCTCTCGCTCTTCGAAAGATCCGGCTCACTCCTGAGCGCTCAGGAGCGGGCCGTTCTTTTCGCCTCGGCTCTCTCGCTCTTCGAAAGATCCGGCTCACTCCTGAGCGCTCAGGAGCGGGCCGTTCTTTTCGCCTCGGCTCTCTCGCTCTTCGAAAGATCCGGCTCACTCCTGAGCGCTCAGGAGCGGGCCGTTCTTTTCGCCTCGGCTCTCTCGCTCTTCGAAAGATCCGGCTCACTCCTGAGCGCTCAGGAGCGGGCCGTTCTTTTCGCCTCGGCTCTCTCGCTCTTCGAAAGATCCGGCTCACTCCTGAGCGCTCAGGAGCGGGCCGTTCTTTTCGCCTCGGCTCTCTCGCTCTTCGAAAGATCCGGCTCACTCCTGAGCGCTCAGGAGCGGGCCGTTCTTTTCGCCTCGGCTCTCTCGCTCTTCGAAAGATCCGGCTCACTCCTGAGCGCTCAGGAGCGGGCCGTTCTTTTCGCCTCGGCTCTCTCGCTCTTCGAAAGATCCGGCTCACTCCTGAGCGCTCAGGAGCGGGCCGTTCTTTTCGCCTCGGCTCTCTCGCTCTTCGAAAGATCCGGCTCACTCCTGAGCGCTCAGGAGCGGGCCGTTCTTTTCGCCTCGGCTCTCTCGCTCTTCGAAAGATCCGGCTCACTCCTGAGCGCTCAGGAGCGGGCCGTTCTTTTCGCCTCGGCTCTCTCGCTCTTCAAAAGATCCGGCTCGCTCCTGAGCGCTCAGCAGTGGGCCGCTCTTTTGAAGACAGAGGAAGCCGTGGTTAAGTAAGTGAGCGGCGGTTCTTTCGGAGTGAGGAAGCCGGTCCTCTCTCCTTGAATGAGCCGTGCCGAACCGTTCCGTCAGAGCTGGGTCTTCTGCTGGGTTTCTATGTTTTTCGATTTCTGACCGACGATTGGTGGCCGGTGTGGGCCGACTCGCGCTACTGGTACTCGCTCGCAGTGTGTGGTGTGCGCAGCAGTCCCCTTGGTTTTTTGTTCGTCTTATGGTGTGGCACCCGATTGCACCGAGGGGAGCAGTAAAAAAGTCTTAATTGGCAAAGGATGGTACCGTTCGTTGTCTGCTGCTGTTCGAACGATTTCGCACTACTCTCACCAATCGCACATCGTGCGCTGGTGCAACAACACTTCGAAGACGAAGCCTTCCGTGTATTTAAAGACAGCAGGTGAACGTACAGTATACGTCCTGATCTCCATTTGTGCTAATTAGTGTAGTCATGAAAATGTCGCCCATTTGTTCTGTGCATTTTATGAGCGTGTATCACGTCGATAAAACGAGGCCAATGATCTGTTGTATTGTTATTTTTTTTGTGTGCGTCCTGGCGGATGATGGCATGATCGTAGCATCACGCGTGCGCTCAAGAAAAAAAACGACAGGTACGCGCGGCAGGGAGGCGTGGGGGGGGGGGGGGGGGGGTGGAATTGCCATGACGACGAAAAGAGCTATGCGCGCAGCCATTTCGCTGATTTCAGCACGCTCAAGTGGTACCTTCCTGCTAGGGCCGTAACTGAAGGGGTCCTTGGCGTTAGCGTCGACGACTACATTACAATTAAAAATTCACGTTTTGAAAATAAGTAATTGATAAATATTCTCCAAACATAGCGAAATCACATATAACACGGTTATTCTAATGCATACATCGATTTTTCAAAGCCAAATAGCTAGACTGTACATAAGACAGACTACAGATTTAAGGGAACCGGTGAGCCGTTCAAATGAGCCGGTTCATTTCAGTGAGCGGAGCCGTTCCGAGCCGCTCACTGAAGTGAGCCGTTTTGCCCACCTCTAGTCCAAAGACCGAGTCAGAGCCCAGAGTTGTCAAAACACAACAAAATATATTCTTCACACAAGGCAGTTACACACACACTTGCACACTTAGGCTAGACACAACAAAATACAAATCAGATGGGTATTAACAAACACAAGAAAATAATTAACGACAAGCACTAAGAGTCCAACACGTAAAGTACAAAATAAATAGGAACACTAAGTGTCCAATCGTATTCACCGTGCTGGTTGGTCTTGGAGTCGGACGATCTCGGCGTAACTTGGGGTCAAATCTCGAAGAAGGAACTTCTTCCGGAAATGCAGACGCTCGAAGAACCCGTCGACTAGCTTGCCGGGGAATCCCCTTCTTCCGCAGACGCTCGGTCTTCACGTTACATCACTTCACCGGTGCGGACTCAACTCCTGAATTCCTGGATTCCACCATCTGATTCTCGCACGGCGGTTATATAGCTTCCACAGGCGTTCTCGAACTTTCCTATCGGTGTCGTGATCTCGTAGCATGGCCAAAGAGCTTGGGTAGCTTCGCGTCTTTTCTCGTACCTTCGACCGCCACCATCGGAGCATTCTAGAGGGGGGGGGGGGGGTTGATGATGACTCATGCTGTTGGCGCGCGCGTACACGCTGTAGTTATCTCTCTCTCGACCCGCCGGGTGAGAAGGTGTCTCGGCGCCACACTTACACCGTGCTCGGCGCGCGCGTGTCTTCTCTCTCTCTCTCCGGTTAACGTCGCTCCGTCGAGTCTCTTCCAAGTTCCAGACGTTTCGGCGCCGTTGTTAGCGTTGTTGCTTGAGGCGTATGCGCTCTCCCCCTCTGTTGAAGTTGCCGCGGGACCGGCGTGTTCTTTCGCTGGCTTACGTAACACGCGGTGCGCGCTTGGATTACGCGCTCTTTTGTGACAGCAACCCTTGCTCTCCCTAGCGGCCGCCTTCCCCATGGCATGTAGAGAGAGAGAGAGAAAAGAGAAAGCGGAATAGATGACGGCAGCAGCTTTAGCTCATGCTTTTGCTGAAAGAAGAGATCCTGCTGATCGCCGGCGCATCGGGGACGTCATGTGACATCGGCGCGGCGGCGCACTGCCATTTTTCGTTGGCGGCGGCGGCGGCGTGGAAACCGAAACCTTAAATTTAAAGAGCTGTTTAGCTACATCCTTCATTGCAAAACTCATTGAAATTCTGTGCTTTTCATAATACGGGCGGAGTGGACCGAATACAGAGGCGTTGAAAGTGAGAGAAACGCAAAACGGGGGGTTTTGATAATCTTTAGCTTTTTAGCCGACACATTTGGAAAAATATTGGGCACATGCATATCTGAAGGCGCGTAAAGTGTGTTTGTACATTTCATTCCCCATGAATATGCCGAACCTTGCTTATTTTTTGCGTCGTACGTAGTCGCAATTGTTTTATTTTTTGCTATGCCTCGGTTTATATGAGATATTGGTCCGTTGAGCAAATAGTCAGTGAATTCGTCTAGAATTGCTAAGCCAGCACCGGTGCACGTGACACTCTCTAGATATGTTAATCTTGCTTCCATTTGTCCTGAATGCTATATGTAAAAAGAAATAAATATATAGAACAGACCTCTTCTATGACCATCTATTGCTGGGTTCAAGTCTAAGCTGTCAACCAATCACCAGATGCTACAACACACATCCCCGACGAGACAGTAAGTAAAATCACATGTTCTGAATATTAGTGACCCTTTGCTTAAGTAACTTTTCTTATAACGGCCTTTTTCCCGGAAGAAAAATGAATCAAAATACTTTTTTTTTTGCTTCAAGTGAATAGTGTTTTTAGCTGAGATATGTTATGATGCGGTTCAAAACGAATTTTGCTGAATTTGATAACTCGTCATCACCGGGTTGATTGAACCAAGTGCGGATTAGTAGAAATGCAGGCATTGCTCGGATGCACAATTATTTCAGGGAAATAAAAAATGTTTTTTTTTTAACCTGCACGTCAAAACTGTTTTATAGTTCAGTGCAACTATCGGTGTCGTTGCATTTCATTATTCAAATGAATGTTCCAAAGAAAGAGCACCATGCAGCAGAGATGTA
The DNA here is from genome assembly GCF_013339745.2 of Dermacentor silvarum. Lineage (NCBI taxonomy): Eukaryota > Metazoa > Arthropoda > Arachnida > Ixodida > Ixodidae > Dermacentor > Dermacentor silvarum. The sequence continues at coordinate 326,552,545 of NC_051154.1, read as the reverse complement.
GAAATATTTTTATTTAGGAAACAAACAAACTGGGAACAAAACAATGATTGGATCGAACAATTTCGTTCAGAGGCAATATTTGCAAAGGCTGTAGTTATCAAGGAAATAATCCTTGACCGTCGCGGCTGCCCCCTTCTTGCAGTCGTCTTGCAGTTTGTGAACATCCATCAAGCGTCTCTGCATGTTCGACGTGCGTACTGCGCACGCGTAGCGTTTTACCTTGCAGCTGCGGTGGGAACAGGCGAATATTTAAATTCTCACAATGAAATGATGAAACGGCTACGACCAACATATTTAGTTTTATAAGAACCAAAGGCGCTCTACTCACGATTCGAAAGGCGTCCTCCTTTAATGACTTGGTCGAGCAGCTCTTTCACTAGTAGTCCGTCCCAACTGTCTTCTGCTTTCCCCCAGTGATGTATGTTAAGTGTCCAAAATGTTTCCAAACAAAACTAGACTTCACCTTCGAATGCAACGGAATAATGCGAAAACTTCCAACCGGCATCTTAAACACATCGGGGCCAGAAATTTCTATCTCGCAACAAGTTGCATCTCTCGCGTTGATGCTGTTTTCAGACATATCGCCAATTCTATCCGCAACCACAGCAACCACGACTGTCCAGCCGTCATTGCGACGTTCTGAGACCGCTGTTCCGTCTCGTCGCTCCGTATGGCGCTTTTGAAAGAGGAGTTTCGGAATCCCCCCATCCCACGTTGCGCTGACTGGTGAGGACACGCATGCGCAGACTCGCGGAGAGCACGGTTGCTTTTGTTTGTTTTGTGTTGCTTCATTGCTCCCTTACTTGACATGGTACTATGCCTGAGACAGGGAAAAGAATAAACAAGACAACACAAATCTCCAACGAAGCTGGATTTACTTTAAAACAAAAAACTTTATTCTTACTTAAATGGCGCGCCGCTCGCGCCGAGAAAAAACGGCGGCGGCGGCGGCGCGCCGATCAGTTTGCGTCGGCGGCGGCGGCATAGCGGCGCCACAAGAAGTCAGCGGCGGCGCGCAGTCGTCTCGGCGCACATCTCTAGTTGTGAATTCTGTCTGAACAAAGGCTGCTCCTTGAACTTTGTCGTTGCTTGCACTGTGCTTCAGTTCAAGTTGGTCACCACCGGTCGTGCCTTGTGTGGCAAATTGAGCGTCTCGCTGGTGCGGCCACGTCCGACAACCATCAGGCAAGTGTTCGTATTGGTGCTCTAAGCAGTCTCGCCATAGAGTTGTGTTCGCCCTTGTTAGCGGCACACGTTGCTACATTGTGACGCGATCACCGTCTCTTCATTCTAGTGAGCTCTCAAAACCTGGCTAGTCGACCGGTTTGCTGCGTGGTTTCGCGTCTCTCGTCGTGGCACTAGACGCGACATAGTCAGTTGGTTCTTTATTCTATGATATAGTTTTGAGTTCGCACGACGTCGTGCGTGTCGTTCCTCTCTGGCGCCTTGCTTTCGCTCACCGCAGGCGAGTTATTTCGATCTTTCATTTTATTACTTGCGGTGTGTACGGTACGGTGTCTGTTGTACTTAAAGTGTATTTGACAACACTAGTGTCGTGCTCGTTCACTTGGAGCATCACGACATTTCGATGCGCGCCGGTGTGTGCTGCCGCGCCGCACATTGGTGGCATGGGCTGCGTTCCAGTATTCGCCGTAGACGGCGAAGCGGGCAACGGCCATCTTAAATCCCGTTCCAATTCTCACGAAGACGTCAAAGCAGACAGCTTCGCGAAGGCGGCATCGAAGTGAAATACGGTGCAGGCTACTTTCCACGAGTGTCTCGTTTCAGGACTACGCAGGTTCTTTGCTCGTTTTGTGTGCCTTTGTCCGTAGGCGTGCCGACTTTGCTAAGTGAGCTCTGCTAGCGCACTGCAATGGCGTGGACGATTGTTGGCGACAATACGCGCGCTGGGCCATGCGCAAGTTTTTTACGCTCCAACGCTGGCTGCCGGCGCGGCGAACCAGTGGGCACTGACGCCCCGTTTGGGAAGCTCTTTGTGTCTAAAGTAGAGTGTACTAGAATATGGATTGTCTAGTACGTACACTCTAGTCTAAGGTACTATCGGCCAAGAAAGTAAACGGACCACGGCTCCGGCGGCCGGAGCGGCTGCCTGGTCACAACGGGGCGCTGCTGTCTCGCTCCGCGCGCTTTGGTCGAGAGTGCCGTGGGTGACGTTAAGCTTCTCCCTCACTCTCGCGCGGTGTCTTGTCACGCTCGATAAAATGTACGTCTAACGGTTGCTCTGCGGCTGGCGGTCGCGATAAAAGGGACCGTGCATTGCCGGTATTCAACACATGGCGCTGTCGCGCGCAGTAGCCGACGGCCGCAGGGAGTCCAACCCCGGCGCTGTGAAAGAACAAAGACCTGCTCTTTTTTTTTTTTTTTTGCCTATATTGACCTAATCTTTCATACTAGTGTGTGTCGCCTACGTCCCTTGCTGCTCGAGTTTAGGCAACATTGCGCAGTGCGCCGGCGGCCGACGCGCGCTCTTTCACGCCTGCGGGAAAATGCATGTTCACGTTAGCGGCACGGCGGCTTGCCGTGCACCGTTTGACGTTCTCAGGCTAACGTGCGCGGGCGGTGGTGCTCGCACCCGTCAAAATTTCCTTGCCGTGCGGAGAATGGATGCAAGATCCATTTTTGCGACGTTCTCCGGCTGCCGCAAGCCGACGTGACCAATCAGCGACGCAGGAATGGTGGTCGTAGCTAAGTCGGCTTGCCTCCGGATTGACTCCCGCGGTGACGGCGCCTTGCGCAATGTTGCCTAAAGTCGAGCAGCACGGGACGTAGGCGACAGACACTAGTGTGCAAGATAAGGTCAATATAGGCAAGAAAAAAAAAAAAAAAAGCAGAGCAGGTCTTCGTTCTTTCACAGTGCCGGGATTTCATTCCCTGCGGCCGTGGGCTTCTGCGCGACAGCCCCATATGTTGAATACCGGCTATGCACGGTCCCTTTCATCGCGACCGCAGAGCAACCGAACGACGCACTAGACATTTTATCAAGCGTGACAAGACACAGCGCGAGAGAAGCTTAAAGGCTCATCCACACCGGCGACTTGAGGAGGTCGCGCGACCATTTGCGACTCGCGAACAAAAACGACCGAAGGCGACTGATCTTCACACCGGCAAGTCGCTATCTCGGACATGCTCGTTCTTCAGCGAGAATTCTAGGGATCTACGCAGTTAGTGCGCACTTCGCTGGCACTGTGTAAATTAGTTTCGCGTTCCGGCAACAGCCATGGATTTTGATTCGAGCGATGGCTGTATTCTGATTCGAGCGAACAGTAAGACGTCGTCCCTGTGCTGATGTGCTCCGCCGGTGTCAGCTGTGGCAGCGGGGAAGCCTCCGAAGAAAAGGCGACGCTCGTGGGTGCGCCCTTTCCTCCGCTCGCGTGAAGTGACCGGCCACGCAAGCCGCCTCCTGCCCGAACTTTGTGCGCACGACAACGAGTATTATCGAGAGCAAGTTGTAATTTCTACTTCGCATTGCGTGTTATTCAGTGCATAATATTAAAGCAAAGCTGTTCACCCGCTGTTCACCTTTGGGTGGCGTGCTCGTCCAACGAACGGCAGCTGGAAAAAGGGTTTGTGTTGTGCTTTCTTTTCCTTCTGTTTAGCTTCCAGCGAATGCGGCCGCGTAGTACATTCGACACGTTGATGCAACTGCTGCGTACCAGAATCACCAATTACCGGCCTGTAGCCTGCATATCGTGACGCGGACATTGCATTTGGCGTGGACGATGACACACATCACTTTCGGCGCGGCGCTGATTGGCTGAGCAGCTTTGCGACCACCGTCGCGCGACTGAAAAATCGAGCAGTGAGCGACTGGCCCAAAATGGTCGCTTTTAGAGAAAAGCGACCATTTGCGACTGGTCGCCGGTGTGAATGAGCCTTAACGCCACCCACGGTACTCTCGACCCAAGCGCGCGGAGCTAAGGAAAGTACCGCCATCTACTCTTTCCTCCGCCGCCTCCTCTATTAAAGCGCTTGCTTTTATTGCGATAGCAATTATATGGACACTCCAAAGCAGATTTCTGCCGTCGGCGCCGTCGTCGCCGTGAGGTTCCGTATGACGTCAAAGGCGATGAAATCGTCGCCGCGCGCCGAACGCTGTATGTGCGAGTGAAAGGGCGCGAGGGACGCGCGCTTTCACGGGGAGTGAACGCACGGCGGAGAACAAACCCGCGTTCTGCGCCGTGCTCCCTTAAGGGCAGTGCCGCCGCCCTTAAGGGAGCACGGGCCGAGCCGCCCCCAGAGGCTGGCAAAACGCCGACGGCGTCGACAACAGTTCTGTGTGTTGCCGGTGCTGCTGCATGTCCAAGTTTGTACAGCTGATAAAACTACTATCCTTACTCCATATAGCTCTCTACTAATTTGCTATCGCAATGGGTGCTTCGCCTTTCGGGTGAAACTGCGACAAATTTTTTTCTTTGCTTTTTGCTTGCGAAAGCCAAGTCGACGGTGGCGCACCTAGAAAGTCACGTTAAAGCTTTCAGGCCGGGCGCGCGCCGCCGGCGACTGCGGCTGCGCAGAGGACTTTCAACGTGAGGCGGAAAAAAACGAAATATAAAGTGAAAAGCGCGCGCTATCATCGTCCAATCAGAGATACAGGAGAGAGAGAAGCGGCGTTTATCAAAGGATGGCGGTACTTTTCTTATATAGGAACTTTACGCGGAGCGAGACAGCAGTGCCCCGTTGTGGCCAGGAAGCCGCTCCGGCCGCTGGAGCCGTGGCCCGTTTAATTTCTTGGCTGATAGTACATACGTCGGACGTACGCGAATCCCAGAAGCTAGAGGTACTACATACGTATGTGTGCGTAGTGTTCGCATATCTTTAGAGATGACTTCTTCCGTGCTTGTAGCGCGGCCGTAAACGCTGGGCTGCTGTTTTTGACGACGCAAAGAAGCATTTACCCTTGCGCCATTTACGTCATATCGTCACTCACTGCCCATGTCGAGCGCGCGATGTGTGAACGTTGCCCCCCCCCCCCCCCCCCTTTTTGTTCGCCGCAGTCATGCCAATCCGCCTTTTTCATTTTCCTGTGCTGCCCTCTGCCACACGCCACCCGAAACGTTTTGGTAGGGTGCCGGGGCTTTCGCCGGTTGATTTGTGAACCTGCGCCCTTGTTGAGTGCGCATCGGTTCTGCATTTCGTGGATCGCGAATAATTATTAATGGCTTCTGCGGGGCAGCACGTCGTTCCTGGAAGCCATGTAGCACTCACCAACTATATATGCAGGGTGAGCAGGCGTGATAGCGATGTTTTGTTTATAGTGTGGCCTATAAAGGTACGCTGAGTACCCTCTGCCGGTGCGGCTGCTTTGGAGTTTGTTGTCGCTGACTCCTGCACTTGCACCTCGCTTTTCTTTCAATTCTTTTTGCATATTCTTTAGACATTTTGCATAAGAAGTTTTCGACCGCGCAGCCTTCCGCGTCGGATTTAGCAAAGCGGTGCCCTTGTGTACATCGACATCTACAGCCACAGATCGTTGTTAGCGTCAAACATTGGGAAAAGGTGCATTGCTGATGTGAAAAAAAAGTCGAATAAAACACACATACCTGCTCATATGAGTCGCGTTATTCCACCGTGAGACGAGTCAGTATGAGCGCCTGAGCTACTCAACGGCGACTGTGATCCAGTTACAAATATCGGGCTGTTAATTTATTACTGATTCTCGATTTTCTTTAACTTCATCGTACTTAGTTTGCGCGTGTCATAAAGCATTATTAGAGAAAAATGTGCTCACATAAGCGCTCACTTAAAGGCCGTGTTGTTCTCCCGCAAAAACGCGGATGCCTTCGCAGACACCGTTGGTATATAACTGAGCGAGGCGGCTGTTTATGCTGCTGTACCGAATGTACCGTACGTCTCTTGTTTCGCGTTTGACGCAGAGATAAACAGTATATCTCAGGAATTAAGAAATGCGTGAGCATACCAACACGTACAAACCGACCCATCTACGTTGCGAATACGAGTGGCAGCCTACGGGAAGGTGACCTACAGATGTTGGCACAGCCGTTGGGCACAGCGCTGTGTCGCCGCTTGCAGATTATTGTGTACGCACCGTGCGAAGCGAAGAGTAGTTTATTTAAAATCGCTAAGGCCAGAACTGAACTATAAAAGCAGTTTCCTTCGTCCTAACTTGCTTACTTTTCAGTACAAGTCCGCCGGTAGCGGGTGCACGAACTCTACGGAGCCAGGCCTAAGCTTCGCTGAAATCAACATTCGCTCAAACTTCATGTGCACGGCTTGAGAGGGTCGAAGCCTTGCGCATTTCAACCTTTCAACTTCGTAGGCATGTTTTGACTCGATTTGAGCGCGATTATTTATATATATACCAACGAAGGCGTTGCGGCTGTCGCGTTATCGGTTCGACGGCCTATCGCGCGGGTTTCGGTCGAACGATGGTATAGGCACGGTGATTTTATCGGTGCCGTCGACAAGAAAGCCCGTCGCAGTACCAAAGCCAGTCTTACGCTACGCACACTTTCAGTACTGCACTGACGTCGAGCTACCAGTGGAGTTTCAACGCGGTACACGGCACGAGTTGTAAGTAGCGCGCGTCCGAGCGCTTTTTTTTTTTTTTTTTCGGGGGACGTTGCCCCCAGATGGGGCCGCACGGCCGCGCGCGCGACCCTTCCAAAACGTTTCGCGACTAATCCGCCAGGGCCGCATGGGCCGTCGGGCCGTGAAAAAGGCTGATTTGTAGTCGTTTTGTGTTTCGAGTAAAGCACAGGGAGCAAGTTGCCCTTTTATTAGAAGTTGTTGAAGGGATACGGGGGGGGGGGGGGGGGGGGGAGAGAGAAATGCTGCGCTTAAGCGACTTGTCGCGATGTGTTCACCCCGCAATCTCTGATATCACGCAGCCTTATCGAGGTTGCGTGAACATCCCTTAGTAAAGCAAAAAAAAAAAAAAAAGAAATCCTTAGCAAATACTCATTGTCGCGTCATATACTTTACAGCATCATGATAATTGCGATAATTGCACAACTTTAGTGGTTATACGGAGGCCTGAGGTGTTCTTTTATTGTGTAGTTCTGGTGCCATCGTGGTGAGTTCATTTTTCCGTCGCAAGTAAATCCCGGGCTTTTGTGTTTTGAATCGGTGCTACAAAAGGCAAACTAAAATAGGGTTTTAGCGAGGATCATGTGTGAGAGCAGTCTCTAGACTCAGGATCGAAGTCGTAACACTGAGTTGAAAAGGCGGTTACTGTAATTTTCTTTTCGCTCTTCAGTGTGGAGTAGTTAGCTGGACGGAAAACAGCGGCCATTATCAGGTGAAGTAAAGCGATTTTTTAGCCTCTGAAATTATTACGACTTGGTGCGTAACCATGCAGCGGCACTTCGTGCTTAAATCACGCGTGTTACGGCGGTAAAGATATTCTCCTTTGAAGCAACTTGACGATCCTGATAACGTGCTGTAACTCGCAGTGGCCTAACTTGTTTGAATGAATTCATGAACTGTTTTCTTTTCGCAGCGAATGAAAGAAAGAAAAAAGGAACGGACATGTATGCCTAGAAATTGGCGATGTAAATGGGGCTCTTGCGTTGCCCAGGGGGCGCTGCAAAAATGGTGCTAAAAAGCGGCCTCGATCCGAGACTGGGTAGCACCAAGCTCAGTCGTCTGCTTCGGGAAGCACGTTTACAATATGGACCCGCCATTTTCAAATGTGTTGTACCACGGCTTGCAGCGAATATCGGGCGCCGAAGATTTTTGCATGGATGGCATGCTGCGTAATGGCAAGAAATTATGCAACGCCGAATACGTGTACGCCGTTCAAGAAATAAGCGGCCAAGTTTTAGCGCGGTGTCAATCGCAAGTGAAGCGAGTCACGCACGTGCGTAGTTGAACTTCAGGTAAGGTTTGCACGCTGCTAGGTTCAGGCGCACAAACGCGAGGAAATGCTTTCTATAAATGAATTAACAGCAGCGATAAGCAGACGTGTGTACGGAACTGCTCGAGCGCACGACGGTACGCGCCGCGACGGCAGCGGTCTTTCGACATGCCGCGAAACGGCGGGTCTCCTGCAATCTTTGTTGACTGCATGCCGCTAGACCAGTAATTATGCCTGCGCTGTAGTAGCGGCCATCTGTCCCTTTAGCAATTGATAAATAAGTGATGCAATGCATATAAGCTCGCAGTAACGTACACTCGGCCACAAAATATTGCGGGGGGCGCGAGCGCTAGCGATGCGGTCCTTCTCTACTTCTAGCGGCGCACCCCTGGTGTCGAGACCGACACTTGCGCGCATGCGCGTCCTCGCGTGACTGCAAGCGTGCGTGTTTCCGCTCTTGTTCCTTGCGCACCGACTATAGTGTTCTAGAATATTCTAGTACACTGTAGCGCCGACAATATTCAGTGTCGCCGCGAGGTGCCCCTCTTGCGATTGGCATTATAGCGGCTTCGACGGGGGAAAAAAACTTAGCTGATATAACGGAAATAATTTTATTTTCATCTTGCCTATCATTCAATAAAGCGCCTTTTTTGCCACACTCTTCTGTGGGAGAACGCCCCGTTCGTAAAAAGAAAAAGAACGAAGATTGGCCACGAAGAGGCGCAGCGCAGAAACGAGAACTGCGTTGTTGCGACCGGGAGATATGCAAGATATGCTTAAATTTACATCACATATTTTCTGCTCTGGATATTATTCTACTGCACATTTAGTGTTCAGGTGCGGCAGTAAAGGCTTTGACACAAGTGGAGTACTCGTAGGAAAACCAAGGAACGTTATGGAGACAGCAGTGCTTACAAGGACTTGAAGTATTGTGTGAATAAACAAGGACACTAAATCAGCAGGCCCAATTAATGCTCACAGATCCTTGGAAAATGCAACTTGCGGTTTCATGTTGAAAAAAATGTCACAGTTTCGCCCTAAGGGCGAAGCAATGAATGCGATAGCAACACAGCAATGTCATACGAAGTAAGGTGAGCGGCTTTGGTAGCAATATGAATTGTAGTAAACATGAGCTGATTAAGTAAGCAGGTGTGCTGCGGCGTAAGTAGACCGACATGAAGAGAGACTCGATGACCACGAGAAGGCGCGTGTGAAACGGTGGTGTTGATGAGAAGCGCTTCCCGTGGGCAGCGCGCGTGCGAAGGGACACACCTGTAGCGCTGCACTGCCGATCCGGGCAGCATTACATGTGTAGCGTGCGTTGGAAAATGTGACCCGACTATTACTAACTGAATGAACAAGCGTGGTGTGAGCGCGCACAAACAAACATGAAGAGATCACACTGAATGACTGCAGACAACGACTGTCAAAACGCTGGCAGCAAGCATACGCCGCTGCGGGCGAAGGTACCTGCGGTCTATCGCTTCAACAGAAACGGAGCCGCGAATGCACGGCGCTTAAAGGTCAGAGCCGTGTGGAGATAGGAGACGGTGCGGCGAGCGACGAGCGCGGTTGATGGCAGAAGAAAAGTGCGCCCCCCCCCCCCCCCCCCGCTTCCTCCGGCGCTGGTTTCCCGCTTCCTTGCTTGCGCGTGGGAGAGATAAGAGGCCGTGCGGTCGAGGAGCGCGGTTGTTGGCACAGTAGAAGTCCGCTTCGTTGCTTGCGCGTGGGGGATTGAGTGCGTTCGCTCTCCGTGATAGCGCGCGTCCCAGCACGCTTGCGCTCGGGCATACGGCGCGCGGTGAAGATTTTATCTATACGGAACCTCACGGCGACGGCGACGCCGACGGCAGAAATCCGGTTGAAGTGTCCATATAATTGCTATCGCAATAAAAGAATCTCGGTATTTGTATTCAAACAAGGCAAAGAGGTTTTGCGCCGGCGCGCAAAGCGCAAGCGCGGGAGCATGCACGCTTGCAGTCACGAAGGGACGCGCATGCGCGCAAGCGTCGATCTCGACATCAGGGGTGCGCCGCTAGAAGGAGAGGAAGACCCCTTTGCCATGCGTTCGCGCCCTTCGCAATATTTTGTGGCCGAGTGTACTACGTACGTACGAATCGCGCTGCAGCTGGTGCGCTGCTCGCTTGATGTAGCTTTTAATGACAGCGCTCGAACATCGATGTGCTGTAATCAATACTACCTTGCTGTGCTGCCTCAACGTGCTGGTTTGAGGTCAAGGATGAGCACATTCAACTCTCTAACCTGTGCTGCTCGTAGTGGACTAGTGAATTGTCACCGAATCAGCCCGACCATTTGTGGTCATTAGCACACACCTGGTCACTTCAACACTTCGCACCGGCCGAATTGTTAATTGTCGCTGTGGCCGGGTCTGCTGCGGCCAGCATAAACACATTTCAACACATTTAAAGTGCCTGCATAAGCACAGTGGCATCGTGTGCTTGCTGCTCTGGCGGTACAGCTTACACGAAGCTACTCGATGCATGCAAGCAACGCTTTAAAAAAATCAAAATCTAGCCATAAAAATGTCAGTTTCGCCCTAAGGGCGAAGCAATGAATGCGATAGCAACACAGCAATGTCACACGAAGTAAGGTGAGCGGCTTTGGTAGCAATATAAATTGTAGTAAACATGAGCTGATTAAGTAAGCAGGTGTGCTGCGGCGTAAATAGACCGGCATGTAGAGACTCGATGACCACGAGAAGGCGCGTGTGAAACGGTGTTGATGAGAAGCGCTTCCCGTGGGCAGCGCGTGCGAAGGGACACACCTGTAGCGCTGCACTGCCGATCCGGGCAGCGTTACATGTGTAGCGTGCGTTGGAAAATGTTGCCCGACTATTACTAACTGAATGAACAAGCGTGGTGTGAGCGCGCACAAACAAACATGAATAGATCACACTGAACGACTGCAGACAACGACTGTCAAAACGCTGGCAGCAAGCCCATGCGCTGCAGCGGGCGAAGGTACGTGCGGTCTATCGCTTCAACAGAAACTGAGCGGCGAATGCACAGTGCATAATGGTCAGAGCCGTGTGGAGATAAAGACTGTGCGGACGAGCGACGATCTCGGTTGTTGGCAGAGAAGTGCCCCCCCCCCCCCCCTCCTGCTCCCTCCGGCGCTGGCTTTCCGCTTCCTTGCTTTCGCGTGGAAGATGAGTGCGTTCGCTCTCCGTGATAGCGCGCGTCCCCGCACGCTTCCGCTGGGGCTACGGCGCGCGGCGAAGATTTTATCTATACGGAACCTCACGGCGACGACGGCGACGGCAGAAATCCGGTTGAAGTGTCCATATAATTGCTATCGCAATAATATAGCCTCCGGGACGAGCACTCGCACGGAAGCAATCTTGGAGGCCGTGTACGTTTTCTAATCGCCAGAAGATAGCCTTCGAGATTAGTTTCCTGCGGTCCGAATCTTAGTCTGCGTAGATTCCACACACCCGCTAGGTGCGCTGCGAACCAAAATCGGCCGCAGGCGCCTATGGAAGTGTCCTCTCTTATCCTTGTATGTTACTCTGTGAGGCCGCCGCGGGCGCACACTTCAGCCGCGTCGCAGATAGCTTTCAAGATAGCTCCGTGAGCGGCAGCCGCGTAAGCAGAACGCACCGTCCTCCCTCCCCCCCCCCCCCCTCCCGTCTCTGTCGCCTCCTCCCCGTTCCTCGCGCGCGAACGAAGAGCGTGCGCTTCCGGCCGCCTTCCTCTGTCGCGTGCGTGCGTGACTATTGACCCTTTTCGCGTAGTTTGCGCTAGAGGAACGAGGTGGCGCTTCCGGTGGCGCGACATACGTTGCCTCAGTGAATGCGCACGATTACAAAACCGTTACTGCTTCTGTCCTGCTACTGTGCGATCGGCGGTCGGAAATACAAACTGGGTGTTCGCTAATGCACTGTGCCCAATTCATGCTACAAAATGTGTAACGATAAAGGGAAGACGTGTGTGGTAGTTCGCTGTAAAAATAGTGATTTACATATTAAGGAATGGAATCAAACTGTGACGCCCCTGCTGCATATATGGACTGCCTGTGTTGCCGGCCCTTCGCGATGCACTGCTTTCCTCGAGGATCAAAAACGATAATTCATCAGCCAGCGCTGTATAGCTAACCTTCAAAGAAAGCACTTCAACTCCGGAACGTCGGCACTTAAGAGGGAGTACCGCTCGTTACAAAAGGAAGTAGCGCCAATTACTGGCATAGTAAGCTTCTCGCACTCACCCACGCCTACTCGCACGCAAACGTACGTCCACCATATCGCCAACATATAAATAATTAGTGAATGAGCGCACACTTGAACCAATGTGCCGAAGCATGAGTGACGGTGACTACACCGACAAGACACGTATGTTCGAGGCTGAACGTTTCGTGACGGTCCACAGAGTAAGCGAGGGACTAACGATAAAACGTTTTTGCTACAAGTTACCGTAAAGTACAGAACACTTACATTCCAAGCTTTATGCGCAGCAAGAACAAATCTATCGCAGCAGAGCACAACCGCGAGCGATTAGGCTGAAAATAAACAATCAGATAGTAGCCGCACCGAGGAACTTTACTGAGTCAGAAACATGACTAGCCACTGATTCAAAATGTTTGCCAAACAAAGAACGCGAAGAGCACACCGATCCCGATTTAATTCATAAGCGGGAAGTTTCGACAGCTTAACTGGAATACATTTCTAGCCCCGCTTTTAGTACAAGCACCGTATACGCTGCTCGCGCCGTTTGGACAAGGCGTAATGAGCTCTGAAAGCACTTACATGTCCTCTAAAGATGTGGTCAAAGCTTCGTGTCGTGCACAAAGCCGCCGTCTACGATATGCGCCGAAACGGAGGTTTAATGCGCCGCACCGGCGTCACGCGCTTGCATTGTGAATGCGGAGGCAACGGAGGCAGCTGAGGCAAGCAATGGATGCGTCACCACGTGATCAAACATGGCCGCGCCCACGGGAGCGCCGCGAAAAGGGTCAATAGACAGTTTAGCGTTTTTACGCTCCGCTTAGCTGCTGAGCGGAGCGGAACCACGAATGCGCATGCGCCCTCCGCTTACCTGCAAGCGGGCTAGCGGAGCGACAAAGACGGTCCGCTAATGGCCTGTAGCCGCTGGAGCCGCCCATCGCCGCCAGCCGCACCGCACTCGCGCGGTCCGCTTAAAATGGCTGCTCTGACGTCACGAGAGGCGGTCGTGAACTTTTGCCAGTATGCAGCATGTATGCGGCGACCGCACAAACATGGCGCTGGTTCGAAGCGAAGCGCGAGGCCTAGGCACCTGTGGCAGTTTTTTTTTTGGGGGGGGGGATCATTGGAAGGAGTTATCGAGCACTCGCAGAGATAGTCGTCGAACACAGCAATCCGCTGTACCCTGCTCACTACAGTGCACTAGAAGTATTGGATAGTGGAAAGAGCGGAGGGCTGGGCGCACAGGCAGTGTGAAGCCAAGAGCGAAGACTCCGCTAGGGGCGATGGTGTGCTCTTCCCGAGGAGAACGTGCCGTTGGAGCCCGCGTTGCCCGCGTAGCTGCAACCGCTTACCGCGTCGTTCTTGGTGTGACGAGCCAGCGTGCTTTTCGTGTTTTTGCAAGTGAAGCTACTGAAAGTGCCGAGCGTGACCGTTTCTCTGTTCGATGCTTCCCTGTTGTCGCTTTTTGGATAATGTAAGAAGAAAAAAAGCGATAGGCATTGCTATGTGCCCGGTTGCAAATGAGGGTATCCTGGTTTTCGAGAAGTAAATGAGCGCACGTTGTCTCTTTTTGGAGTGCCTAAAGAGAATGACCGGTGGAAGCAATGGAAGAGAAATCTTCGCTGCTAAGATAAGCCACTCTCCGATACTTTAATTGTGTGGGAGAGGCACGTTGATGCGCATTTTATTTTGCGCGACTATGTTCCCTTCATCAACGGTGAGGAAGTAAAGATTCCTCGAGGTACACCGGCGCTGACCGACGCCGCGGTGCCCGCGCTCCTGCCCGATTTGCCATCCTACCTCTCAAAGAAAATGCGTCAGAGAAGACCCGAGAGAAAACGCGTTGCAGTGTGCCCAGCTGCACGCACGAAGAAGGTGCGTTTGTCTCGTCGCGACGTTCATGAGTCATCATCCCCAGATGATGGTGCGGATGGCAACGACTGCCTGTATGTGACAGTGCCCCAGCATAATCTTCAAACGATCGTAAACAGTGTGGATATTAGAAAATACATTTTTGGGGCATGTTTTGGTGCAGGATGATCCAAGACGTCATTGAAATAATGAGATCCAGACTTCCAAGCCAAGCTCTGCGGCCAGAATCTGCTTCTGTGGAAAAGCTTCTTTCCTTTTTGACGTGCCTGACCGAATGGGAGCTGCATGTAGGTGGTCGAGGTGGCTTCCTGTTCGCATGTACTACTGTTGGCCTGAGAGTCGCAGTTGCAAGCGTTCTGTCGTTGCTGACCTACATGACAAAGAATGTTAGCTACGAATACTTAATGACCTCAAACCTGAGTCAGGACCCAGTTCAAAATCTCTTCGCTATAGCACGGCAGTCAAGCGGTTGCAATACCCATCCAATACCCCAACAGTTTCTCATTACTGCACTGTGTCTTGCCTAAGTATTTATGGGCTTGCCAGATCTGTTGCTAATGGGAATGCTGAGCCTGGTGTTCTTACAGCCCTCCTTGAGCCAGACATAATAGAAGGCCCAAAGCCTGGTAAAACTGACATAATCCAATGCCTTCTTGATGTTGATAACATTCCGACTGCAGGGTATCAGAAGCAGGGCCCTGCACCAGACCTTGTCTCCATGTTTTCAAGCAGAAAGTGACAACCGGCTCATTTTTTTACATTTGTGGTAATGTTGCCAGGAAGTTTTTGTTGAAATTGGAGTGCGATGAATGCCACAAATTGCTTCTCCCAAAGAAGGATGATGTTGATAGTCTTGCTGCAGCTCAGTACACCAGGCTGTGAGACAATGGTGGCCTACTGTATCCAACCGGATGACTTTTCAGGTTTATTCGAAGATCAGAAAACCTTTTCACAGCCACATTCAGTACACAGGAGCTGCATCATGAGAGTGTTAAGATGTTATTACTCTTAAGAGAAACCGACAAGACCGGATAGGGCGCGCCAGCCTTACAGAATCTTTGTTGGTGAAGGTTGTAGCTTTTCATGTTACCACACGGCTGCACTTTTTTGTGAAGTCCTTAAACCATTCCAACGAGTCGGGTCACCTCAAGATATCTGAGGTCGAGCCGCTGTACATAAGTATGTGAAATGGTATTGTGTTACCGTGCAACTCATCTGTTGCAGTATGTTTCTTGAAAATGCCTCCCCCTTATCTATACTGATACTGAAAAAAAAAAAAACTGTCTGCAGGCTGCTCATGCTCCTGAAATGCACATGTTCATCGCTTGCTTAAATCATAATGATAGAAGAATGCAACAGTATGCATGCATTCATTACAAGTTTGAAGCTAAACATTTCGACAGAATTACCGGCTGGTTGGAAAAATTGATTAGGACTTAGACAGTGACTCCAACCAAGTAAGGGTATTTATTAGCCCGATGTAATATAAACCGCGTGAAGGGTATCCTACCCTCTGTGTATGTCCATGGCCCTGTAGACACGGCGAAAAGAAAAGAGCCCCCACTCTAGGTCACCAACACCAAAACATTTAGCCCCCCTCCCCTTCAACGGCTTTCCGGTGGGTAACGCGTCCCCCAGCATCGGTGATCCCAGTCGCCCAGCAACGCCGCAGCCTCCCCACCCTTTCGCCATTTCCGTGTGTCAATAACAGGTGCCCTATCAAGTGTCTCCCCCCCCCCCCCTTCATTTCTCTCCCCTTTCTGACGATGGACCTTCCAAAAGCTGCACACCGCCACCTCCGAAGAATACCCCCTGAAGAAGGAGCCGAAGTGGCTCCGAAACGTCGGGTTAATACATACCCCTACTTGGTTGGAGTCACTGTCTAGTAAATCCTATTCAATACAAATGTATTTTCTATGTTTCGAACGGGACTTGTGACTGGTGCAACTGGGTAAAAAAAGTGAAATTTTGATGCTAAATGTGCACTCTGTCGATGCAGCACGAAGTGCATGCATCGCGATAACATACATTGCAGGTACGAACCGTGCCCTGCCATCCCATACTACAGATGTTAGTGTTCTTTACATAGAATCATACTGACATATTTGGCATGACACAGCATTCTGAAACTCTGTGCCGCCGCACTCGTCTGCTGCGCTCTGCCGCGGACTCCATCAGCCGGTGCTCCGGAAGCGAGCGCACGCGCCATCTGGTGAGCTTCTACACAATATGCCTCGCGCCGACGCCGACGCTTCTTCCACTACCCAATATTTTCTAGTGCACTGTACTGCTCACGGTGTAAAAAGGAAGGTGATCGGATGGCGGCGCGAGGCGCGGCCACTTAGTGTGACTCTACGCATGCCGCTGCTGCAAGGGGCAGCACCTGTTCTGGGGGCCACTTCTTCGCTCGCTTTGCAGGCGCTTTTATGGGCACGCGCGGCAGAAGTGCTTTACTTAGATGAATACATGTCGTTCGCCTGCTTAAAACGACTCTACTTGGTTGGAGGAACGTCCCATTATATTTCTGCCGACATTCCGATTGACTCCGACGCGGCGAGCAGCGGTAAGTGCAGCGCGCCGTCTGCTCGAGCAGACGACGCGTCTCTCTCGTGTTTGAAATGACGGTATTTTGACTGTAAGTGGCA
This sequence comes from Dermacentor silvarum, assembly GCF_013339745.2. Lineage (NCBI taxonomy): Eukaryota > Metazoa > Arthropoda > Arachnida > Ixodida > Ixodidae > Dermacentor > Dermacentor silvarum. The sequence goes on along the minus strand of NC_051154.1, from coordinate 326,536,011 downwards.
TGAAACCTTCTACCTCCTCAGGATTTGGCATCTAAATAACTAAAAATTGCGTATCTTTGGGTATGGGTGTTTAAATGCTGACGGAGGTCGTAAATTATCCACTGTTGTGCCGCTTCTTCAAGGCCTCCTGAACGCGTGCTGCTCCTAGCGGCGGCGGTCACTTCCGGTCACACGAAGTGGCCGCGCTCTCGCCCCAGCGCGGGCACGCCGTCAGAGCACCTATCTTCTTACACCGTCACCCTGCCTGACCTCTTCAGTGCGTGCGATCGTCAACGGCAACACACCAAAATGTGTTGTGTTTACGCGAGGGTCGGAAGAAATGAAACCGGCGATTTCGTGTGTGTTGGGCCGTATTTCGCTTGTGCAGTACCAGCAGTACAAATGCGAAGGCCATCACATACATGCGCATTCTCCGCATGGTACGTGCACTCAGTACGTGTCAGAATGAAAAGAGTGCGATAGCCCACCTCAGCGTATGGTGTGCCTAGGTGCTGTGTGTGTCCGCGTCATCGCTGCGAAGCTCATATGTGTATGTGCATTGTGCAGTGCTGGTTTGTGTTTAAGAAGTGACCATATGACCTGTAGCGATTAGCTTTATTGTCGCGTCATCGCAGCCATTCGTAATGTGCTGTTTGTGCCTTGCTTCATGTCAGCTGTTTTGGGGGCTGCGATGCGCCTTGGTGACCGCGGACACGTACAGAGCGTTTGAGTGCTGGGGTTCTTACTGTACGAGGTGAAGGGTACTGTTACGTGTATGTGCAATATAGTAAGAAGCCAACAAACAATTAGACCAAGGACAACATAGGGGAAATCACTGGTACTTAGTAATTGAATTAAAGAAATGATAAATTCCAACCCTGAGTAGGAGATCAGAAGCTCGAAGAGGTGGTGAAACGCAATAGTAGCGTGGTCTACTTTGGTGTGTGTGAACATAAGTGTCGGATTCAATTTACTGACGCCAAAGCGAGCCTATTGTTTATTATCAACAGGACGGGCATTGGCATCTGTGTACGGGCTAGCGCCCATATTTGAACAATGCCTTCTTTTGAAACGCGCGCCTTTGACTCGCTCTTTCCAGTCACCAATCACGTCTTCCGTTGTGCCGTGCGCAGAAAATCTAGGGACAAGCTCCACCGGCCCAGCCAGTCGGCGAGAGCAGACGTACAGCAGACGCAGCGTCAAACCATCAACATCAATGTGTGTGGCCGTGGCATCTGAGCAGCTGTAATCGGGACAAGTGTCACCGGCATCTCACTTTACGTAAGCTTCCTGCCTTAGTTTAGATTCGTTGACATATTCATTGCATTTGAGTTGAAAAGCCTGTTCAACGGAATTTGAGCCGACTTTTGTATTCGGGGCAGCGCTAACTAGGGTTTCGCGGCGTCGAGGTGGCCGCTTTGGTTTCCATTTTTCTGTTGCTCTTTGTTCTTAGTTTTCTAACATTGGTGTAAAGCAGTTTGGTCCTGACCTCGAACCGTGGAGTTTCCGTTCTAGGTCAAGAATTGATAAAGTTTGCTGCGCGCTCCCGCTTTTGTCAGGTCCAGTTCGGTGAAGATTGTGGTGCCGGGTGTTTTGTAAAAGCGAACCGTCTCGCTGGACAACAGCTGCAGTTGTTGCCATCTCTGCTCAGAACATTCACTCTGTCCCTTCGTTTTGCACAACTGATAGGCACCCCTGCTGTCTCACGTTTTCACACAATAAGTGACACGTTAACAAAATACATTGTAACACCAATTTCTTTCTACTTGCCTTTGGTTTGCAGCATGGACAAAACGCCTTATGTTCTCTTGGAGCGAATCGACGCCGATTTACAGCGGGCGTTCGAGCATGGGCTTCAGCAGATTCCCATCGCCAAAAGGTACTGTTGTAATTTTTAACTTCCATGTAGACTGAAGTGAAGTATTCAGTCATATGTGGTGTATGCAAGAGAGGTTTTACATGTCGCGCTGTCAGCCTTCATGCATTACATTAATGCACGAACAGAAGAGCCCGAGTAACTGTATAAAAGGCATTTCTTGCCAGTTTATTCAGAGCACTCTGCAAATAGTGACGGTGTCCGCAACAGAATTATTAGTCCATTTTTTTTCAAGAATTGTAGCCTTTGCACTTCATTACAGGAGTTTCTTGTACACGTAACAGTCTGTAAGGAACTTGAATATACCTGCGGTGAACAATTGATATGACGCGTTCGTGATCAAGACTGGGCTCCATACCCTTCTCGCTTTAAGCTTTTTAAATTCATTACTCTGCTTATTTTATGCGAGCAAGTCATTCGGTAGGTGACACACATTATGCCAAGACTGCTGTCACATGTTAGTACCTATTTAAATAGGTTCAGTATGTAGACATGCCTTTTTACTGGCCACATTTCTGATTTGCAGTGGTAGCCTAATGGTCGCAAGGAGTCCCAAATGATCGCTTTTCTCGAAAGGCGACCGTTTCGGGCTAGTCGCTCACTGCTCATTTTTCAGTCGCGCAGTCGCAGAACAGCTGAACCAATCAGATGCAAAGGAACAGGACGTCCGTATATGCTGACGCTTATTTTCTGTGGCGATTACATTTCAAGCAGACATGAACGGCATATCGAGAGACATTTCGGTTTAGTGACTCGTCGGTCGCATTTGTCAGTGTGAATGAACATCATTTGTCTTGAGTAGATTTCTGGTCGCCAGTCGCAATTGTGAATGGGCCCTAAGGCAACGCCTCCGGCTAGGCCTACTTTCTTCCTTAGCCACATACCCTACTTTAAATTGAAACTTATAGGTGCGCTTTAAAATTGCACCATTTTGCTGCATCTTGAAAGTTTTAAACAGTCAAAAGGCAAAGGGAATAGGCACACATACATGTAAGGCCAGCATTGGTCCTGGGTGCAAGTACTCCTACTGTTTTTGGTTTCTCACACTAACGTTTTTTTGCACCAACTTGCACAAGCAGAAGTACTTCTGGGTCACATTGTGTTGCCCCTCAGGCAACAACTAAACACCAGATTTTTAAGCATTAAAAAATTTGTTATAAGCATCTAAAACAGACACTTAATGCCTCATTTCTACAAAACATATATGGCCCGTTTTTGTGCCATGAAAACTTCAGTAGCATTCACTTGCGAGGTCTGCAAGGTAGCAACCATATTATGCAAGTCATCAGTGTTTCACAGTGCTTAGCTATGCACATTGAGAGGCAGCTTTTCTATCGGTGTACTGCTCTCGACCTGTTGTTTAATGTTCTTGTTCAGTTCAGTGAGTAGATAATGTAAATTTAGTAGCCAGACTTTCCTGCTTACAATATGTAGCTCATTAGGTGGAGCCATAGGTTGGTGGAATAAATGGAACCCACTCAGAAACTGTATTTCTTGCTTAGAGCTCACTCAGGTTCACCAAAGTTTTACTCTGCCAGGCTTACTCAAACTCGTGCATTGGTCAGAGTTTGAGTGAGTCGACTCATGAACTAGTTTGCCGACCTATTCCTGAAAGGCTTCGTGAAACAAGAAAAGACAGTGGAGACAGTGCTCTAACTAGGTGTTTGAGGTGCCTGAGGTGCGAATGCAGCACCTACACATTTAGTGCATGTGCGAGGTACAATGAGGCCCAAATCCAGACGTCGACACGCCTTGGGGTTGGGGTGTCTCCGCTTTGCTTAATGGTGTTTTTCACTGGTCGATCTGGAGCAGGATTTTTTGCTCCATGGCGGCGAATCCAAATTTCACTGGTCGAGCTGGGAGTGGGTTTACGCTTTCCACTGGTCGTTTTGGATCAACTCACTCTGCACCGGATCGCTCTCACTTGCTCCGCTGCCGAGGCGCGGATTTGGGTGGAAATAGGAGGAGAAGCATATCACTTCCGTTCGCTGGGGGACAGCGATTTTGGTGGCCATGGAAACGCACAGAGCAGAAGTGTGATTTTTGTGATGTGTGACAGACTTCCGGTACAATCCATCACGGAGCATTTTCGCTCTCCGCTGACAGATTAGTATTGGTGAAATGTGAGCACTCGCTCCAGGATTTCGGCGGCCGCTCTAGATCGACCAGTGAAAAACACCGTAAGACAGATACCACAGATACAGAGCAAGTGTCATTATTATTATGTAGCTGCATTGTTTGGGAGGCTGTTCGCTGTATGCACAGAAAACATAAACGAAAAAATAAAAAATGGTCAAGGCATGCTTGCCCATTAGAGTGCCAAAAAAAAGCTACTGCTTTTTACATGCGGAGGCACAAACACGGTGATTTTGACAACGAACAATGGCTTGGAATTGCACATACTGGAAGCGGCGCAAAGAAAGATGAGAGAGAAAGTCTCGATAACGACCCCAAGAGCAGTTATTCTATAGGTTGCTTTTTACTTTGACTGTGCTTTCCACTTGGTGCCAGTCTGCGTAGGAGACTGCGTGATAGTATGTGCTGCTAATCTGACCAAAGCTTTGGCGAAAATGGGTGTGCACTGGGGCAGCTGTGGAGGAAACGTTGGCCTTGGGCATCGGTGAAATTTCTTGAAGGGTACATGGCTTAGAGCACGGCATGTGCTTTTTGACCCGGGCCAGGCTCGGACTTTCTGGTGGTGTGCATGTCACGTGCAGCGAGTTATCCTCGCGCGTCTCGACTCTGAAAAACATGTCTTCTTCAGGTCGGGTTCGGGCTTGTTTTGAGCCGGGCTTGGGCCTGAGGTAAAGGGGTGGCGGGCCAGGCCGGGTGGGTAACGTAGATTATTTCCAGGGCCGGGCCTGGGTCTCGCCATAAAATTTTTAGTCGCGCTCGGGCAGGCAGCCCAACGTAAAAACGGGCCTGGGTTCAGAAAGTTGACCTTTACAGGCTGACTTGCATATGAGCAATCGCTATTGTCTATTTAGTACAGCCCTCTATGCATTTTGCAGCAAAGCAGGTAGCAGATGTGGTGAAGAATGTCCGCTGCAGGTGTGGGCAAAATTTATAAAAAAATCTTCGAGAATAATATATAGAAGGAATGTTCGTTTCGATATGTCAAGTGTGATTTGTGTGGAAAAGTAGAAGTGTGTGGTTTAAATAGGCACGTCTTGTGAATTTGCCGAAATATTTGTAGCATATGTACCAAGATCTTTGTAGCATATGTAGTGCTTAAGATTGTGTTATTTCAAAACTATATAAGGTATATGAAGTTGAAATTTGGTGTGAATATTGTGCGTCTTTGGGTGGAACAAGGCAGAAGAATTTCAGTGTTGCAAGTGCTTTGCAGCCACTGCAAGAAAATATCAATTTTGTGCCAATTGATGGTCTTGGTGCTTGCTGTCGTAATGAAACATTTGCTGTTTGCGCTGTTTGCGAACTGCTAAGCATATCCAGTTCAGCCTTCGTAGGGATATGCTGTACATTTCGGCAAGCACATTGAATAAATTGGGTAATGTGAGGTGTTTCTAGGTGTGGAATAGGTTTACAAAATAAATGGAACTCACTCAAGCTCACTAACAAATTGCATATTTATCTTATGGCACAGTTGGACTTGGACTCGCCAAAATTCTACTCTGCTGTGCTCGCTCAAACTCGCACCCCTAGGACCTGCTTGTGCTTACACGGGCTCGCGTGTCAGTCCGAATCTGAAAGAGTCGACTCGTGAGAGAGTTTGTCAACCTATGGGTAGAGCAATTGCAAAAACGCAAATACACCAGGAAAGCTACTACATACTCGGTGAGAGAAGGTAGTCTGTTCCTAACATATTGATACAAATTTTCCAGTAAGAACCGAAGCATTTAATAGTGTTTACAGATCTTTGTGGAGTTATGGGTAACATGCGACAAACACCTCTTAGTTTTCAGGTACGCAAATTGTGTGCATGGTGGGTGGGCTATGCGGTGTGAATAACGGAAGATGGTAGTGTGTGTTCAAGAGACGTGTCCTAGGCTAGCGGTCTGGCATAACACTGCACCAACATTCTGAGCAGTTCTCACAAGACCCAAATGGAAAATAACATTGTTCACTACTGTACACTTAGAGTTAATGCTTTATTATGGATGCCATTCCTGCCTAATTCACATACACATTTTAAAAGAAAGGGTGAGCTAAGGGGCAGGGATTATTGCTTTAGATGAGCTGCTAACCTGATCTACAAAGGAGCAGAAATGTTAAAAGCAGACCGCCTAACTATAGCAGCCTTACACAGGCAGCACTCTCTGCCTGCGCCTAAGATACAGTATGCACTATGCCTTTCTTCAAGTTCTTTGCCTTACTCCCTGAAATCTCCGTCTTCAGTTCTCTGGCCCATTCTCGAAAAAGTAGGCAAAAAAATTTTTTTTCGTTACCAACAAGCAACACAAAGGTGTCGAGCTACCCTCGAAATCTCGGTTAACTTTGATAGCGCAAGTGCTTCATTGCTGTGTCGCATTGCCAGGTGTGCCGCCATTGTAACGACGTCTGCCAAGTCTTGTGGAATGTAGTAACCGAAAGTGTCTGTGGGCACCTCTAGTATTGGTAGCGAGGGTTTGGTGGTGTCAGGCATTACTTCACCTCTTTCTTCTATTGCACATTAATCCGAACACTGGATGATGGCAGATCTAGGAGTCTGCAGTTACCAGCTGTGGAGTGCATATGGGTTGGAAATGTATTTTAAGAACCTTGTGCTCTTCTTTAGGGCATACTCCAAGGTGAGCTGGCTTCAATGTTCATGACCGCACTTCAGCTACACGCATTCCTAATTTTGGCTCATGGCTTCATCTACCACTGCTCATTTTAGTACTGGTGTGCCTCCACTACTGACTTTCTTCCATATATTGTTTGTTTGTTCAAGCCATGCACTACGGCCAATGCAAAATAGCATCAACATACCATTACAAAAGTGTGCAATTTGAATGATCGCTATTATCCTGAGCTGCAAAAGTTTCCCGAATAGCTCATTACTGGCAAGAGGTGCTGTCTAGCGGTGGTACAATGTAGCACTCGGTGCATGAGGCTGGGCAGCCTGTTTCCTGGAACTTTTGAATTATTCCTCTCACTTGACAAAATAGTAGCCTGTTTTAACGCGAATAGCATTCTTTGCCTACTTCAGTTGTTTTGAGGCTATCTCTCTATCTAGCCCAGAGGTTCTTGAGCATGTTGGTCGCAGGCAACCTTGCTACTCCATGAAGTGCCAAGGAACCCCCCTCCCCCTAGTAGTGAGGCTAGGCTTGGTGCACAACACGTTTGGGGCCAACAGTGGTAGCGGACAAGCTATTTTGATGGCAACATGCAACCCATGTGGTGCAAACTGGGTGCAATGATCATGAGCCAAGACAAGACAGCATCACTACCCAGGCATGCAGAGAAAGAATGAGTTTTCAGTGAGTATCGCACGGGGACGCTTGTAAAGATTTCATTGCAAGAGGCCTTAGAATTAGTGCCGGCTCTACTTTGAGTACAGTAAAACCTCATTAATTCAGATTTCATGGGACTGAAAAAAAAAATCTCTGAATTGACCGAATGTTGAATCATCGAGGGTATAAATAAAACAAATGCTTACTACATCAAGACGCTTTTATTTACTGAATGAATCGGTGAATCCCATTTCTATTTTGCACAAAAGCAGTGCGGAAGCTGCTTTAGTGCTGTTCTCGTCATCTTGTGACTGATCTTAGCGACTTCGTGAGCGCAGAACCAGGGAAAATTTATCAGTGGCTCGCAGAACCTCGCGGAGGGGTTCTGCCACTTTGAGTACCCATGATTTAGCCTCTTATGCCGACCAAGTCGCCCAAGTGGTCTACCTGGTCAGGATGCCATCATGGTTGTTCCTTTGTCATCATTCCAGCTTCGTGATATCACTCTTGTCATGTCGTCGTCACACTTTTTCCCTCATCCCAGTGGCCCAAGCTGTCTTATAGCGTAGGCCAGTAGGTATGGACTCATAGTAGTGATGCCCTTGGGGTCATTGCATCGCCGTCATATAGTCATGCATTAGTTCTCGCACCACCATAGTAATGCCATTGCGTTTTTTTCTTTCTTTTTTTCTTTATTACACATATACTTTTCATTGTACAAGATACGCACAATCTCTATGGTCCCGTTGGCAATGGCTAGTACAGGGCTCATTTAGAAATATACATATAAGAAACTGTCACACTATTTGGTGTAAGTGTAGTCAACTTGATTAACAAAAACAAGAAAATACAACACTTCGCAAAAAAAAACACACAAATAATTGAGGAGTAGTAGTAGTACTTAGATTTGCTAATGAGAACATGTTGTATATTGACAGAGCATAAGAGTTGGTATTCCATGTCGTATACTTAATAGCGCAAGAAAAGGGACGAGGCACGGATGGACGACGCGGACACAGCACTGTGTGTCCACGTCGTCCATCCGTGCCTCGTCCCTTTTCATGCGCTATTAAGTATAAGACATGTTGTATAGGTATTAGTAATAATCTGTTCGACAGGTTAACCAAGAGAACAGGCAAATTACGCCACTTCGTAATAAACACATGAAAACCTTGATAAATAATATTTGTACATGGTCTAACAAAAATAGAACGTAAATATTTATCAGTTTAGGAAGCAGAATTACTTCGTAGTAATTTTTCATTGCTCTCGGCAAGTTCTGCGAGTTCTTTATGTAGTGCGGAATTCCATTCCAGACTTTCGCACCAGCGTACTGTAGCAGTCGTTTGCCATAGGCGTTTTTTATTGGCGAAATATTTAGGTTACCACAAGTTTGCTTCCTGGTGTGGCGTAGTGGGGCGCAGAGTAACGAAATGGGGAATGGCTCGTTGTGTCTTATAACATTAATACATGTGGCCAATCTTAATTCCCGTAAAAAAATCAAAAGGCTAGATTTTTAGCATAGAGAACACGGGTTTGCTTGGTTCATAGTATCGCGAGAAAGTTATGGTACGTATAGCTCGTTCTTGCAAACGTCTTACGTGTTCAAGGTAGGAACTATATTTTAAGCCCCAAGATTCTACACAGTACAAAAGGTGGCAGTTCACTAGAGTAAAGTACAAAAGGCGGAGTACTGAAGCAGGAAAATATTCACGAGCTTGCACGAGGGCATGACAACTTGAAGCTAATTTAGAACACACAGCATCTATCTGAAGCTGCCAATTTAAGCAGCTATCTAGAAGGACACCAAGGTAAGAGAAATAGTCAGTACGTTTGATAGGGCAGTTATTAATACGTAGTAGCATATCATTATGTGGAGTAGTTTTAGTTCGGGAGTGGAATACTATATATTTTGTTTTATTGGGATTTATGGTAAGCTTGTTAGCAGCAAACCAATCGGCAAGTTTGGCTAGTTCTGTATTCATTTTTTCTTATTAGAAATATTATCACCGGTAATAATTAGGGCGGTATCGTCGGCATACTTGAGCATTTCGGCGGTGGTGTGTACTTGTGGTAAGTCGTTTATGTATAGCAAGTACAGCAACGGACCGGACCTAATACAGAACCTTGTGGCACACCTGTTTGTATGGATTGAAGGGAAGCAGTAATGTTATTAATAGTTACCGTTTGTTGACGGCCTTTAAGGTAACTCTGAAAGAAATCTCAGTGTCGCAGAAGCCATATTTACGAAATTTGTAAAGTAAGATTTCGTGGTCGACGGTATCAAATGCTTTTTTGAAGTCGAGAGAGACCACCACGGCGAATTTGTTATTTTGAAGGGCGGTATTTAATGTCTGAATTTGTGTAAGCACTCCTGTGTTGGTAGAACGTATAGGTCGGAACCCATGTTGATGTGGACATAACACATGATATTTGTCCAAAAATGAGTCCATGCATTTTGCGATTATTTTTTCAAAGATATTGTTAAGAACACTTAGTACAGATATCGGGCGGTAGCAAGAAGGGTCAGACCTGTCTCCCTCTTTATAGACAGGGGTAAACTTAGCTATTTGGAATGTCGATGCATATATTCCAGTAATTAATGAGTGATTAAATAGATTGCTTAAAATGTCTCCTATAATATCAATGTTCAGTTTTATAACGTGTGCTGGAATCTCGTCCAGACCTGGCGCTTTAGTAATTACAAGCTTACTTACAATATACATAATTTCACATTGCTCTATATTGTTTATAACAAAACTATTTGTCGTGGAAATAGGCTCATATGATGCGTTGCTGGGACGAGGCAATGTTTTGGCCAAAGAAGGACCAACAGTGGTAAAGCAAGTGTTAGTCATTGACAGTATCCTTAGTAACGTTATCTGGTACAATTTTTTTATCACGAGTGTGTCCTGTTGCTTCGTTGATTATTTGCCACGTTTTCCATGAGTTACCAGCTGCTTGTTGAATAAGGTTGGAGTAGTTCGAAGGCCGTCGAGTCAATAGTCTATCGAATCAACGGAGCACTCTACAACTCTATCGAAATCTCGATGGCCTTTGAGTTACGGAAGCGGAAACAGCGCGAACATGCCCTCTCGTTCACAGTGTGCTCGTACTCATGGTTAGAAAGAACAAATCGAACCAAAATGCTCTAAAAACACTATATATGAGTGTTATTAATTATTCAATAAAGTATTTTTACCACTTGACATGTGCAAACTGTACATACTCTCGACAACAGCGACGTGCTTGTGTTCATTCCTTTCTCCATGTTGTCTAGTACACTCTCCCTCTACTCAATGTGCTGCAGGCTGCCGTCATATCGCCGCCATTTCGCCGTATAAACAAACATAAAAGAAATTATAGTGCTTTTAAGTGGTTTTAATGTTGTTTAACTTTTGGTAACATGAAAACGAAAATAAAGATCCGCAGCGCCACACAATTTTGCGAGAAACGCCTGAACCACTCAACGGCCTTTCAAATGTGTATACGTGACATAGCTACAGATTTATTACGGGCAGTTTTGTGCTCGCGTTTCCATTTATGATACCAATAGGCCTTTGCCTTAAGTGCATCTAATAAATTCTTGGTCATCCAGGGACAAATTGGTACCTCATAGTGCGTCTGCTGATGATAGTCCTGGAGTTCTTTACGGATTCTGTAATAACATTAATTAAATTAGTAAATTCTTGGTCTACATCATCGTGATAAACCTCGTGCCAACTAATTGAAAGTAAAAAATTACGGACTTTTGAATAATCAATTCTGTAAGATGTTCTGTGGCCAGCATGGTTTACCATAGGCGCTCCTTCTATTGTGACAAATTTGGTATGTGATTGGTGACAGGCTCGTTAAAAACGCCTGCTGTTATGTCAGTAGGAATATTGGTGATGACATGGTCTCTGATGTGCTGGTCACCCGTGTAGGCATAGTGATTAGATTGCGAAAATTATACTATTGTATTACGTAAGTATATTCTTTGTGGCTAGCGCTCGCGGCATCTATATTTATATCCCCAAGAATTATAACCTGTGTACGGCCACTCCTTGATGGGGCTGAAAGAATGCCCTCAAGTTTGTAAAGAAAACAGCTGGTGGCTGTGTTTTGTGGCCAATAAATCACACTGACTACTACTGAGAATTCAATCTGTAGAAAAAGTGATTCAATATATGTTAGGCTGCATGTGAATTCAGGTAGTATAGATAAGGGGAGTTCGTTAACGAAAAAGGCAACGCCACCACCGTGAGAATTAGATGCACGTGGCTGAGGTCATTTTATATCCAGATATGGTAACTGACTCTTCCTTTCTAAGCCACGTTTCAGGGGCTGGTATAACGTCGTAATGTTTATCTTGCTACAGAATATACGAGAAGGTCAAGATTTTTTTCTTATACTTATACACATACTTATACACATCATACACTCCTCTTCATCTCATTGTCCTCATGCCGTTGTCATACTATTGTTGTCGTTGCATAGTCTTCATACTATTGTTGTCGTTGCATAGTCTTCATACTATTGTTGTCGTTGCATAGTCTTCATACTATTGTTGTCGTTGCATAGTCTTCATACTATTGTTGTCGTTGCATAGTCTTCATACTATTGTTGTCGTTGCATAGTCTTCATACTATTGTTGTCGCTGCATAGTCTTCATACTATTGTTGTCGCTGCATAGTCTTCATACTATTGTTGTCGCTGCATAGTCTTCATACTATTGTTGTCGCTGCATAGTCTTCATACTATTGTTGTCGCTGCATAGTCGTCATACAGTCGTCATGGATACTGTTGTGGTTGTTCTGTCGTCATCATTGCAACTTTGACATCCGGCCCTCATCATGCCGTTGTCGTCATGCCACCATCATCATCACTTCAGTGTAATCATCCCATTGTCGTCACGCCACATTGTCATACAACCTTTGTAGATCGAATGACGTTAATCTATCATAATCATGCTGTCATCATTCAATTAGTGAAACAGATGCTACCATGCAGCCATTGTCATACAGTTGTCGTCATGCCCTCTTGGTGATGCCATCATCGCGATTCCTGCTTTTTCATCCGGTTGTCATACCATCGTCATCACGCCATCGTTGTCAGTCGTCGTTATACCATCATCATTATATGCCTTTGCAATTGGATCAATATCATTCCTTCTTCGTCATTCCATCATCACTGTGTCGGCGCAATACAGTCGTCGTCATGCCTCCATGCTTATAGGCGACGTTGGCAAGCGATTGCCGTAGCAAGGGGGGATGATATCGGAGTATGTAGCATATAGCCGAAGCAACCAAAGTCTCTGAATTGACTGCACATGTCATATAAATGGGACTTCAGAAATATGGTCTGTCACTACATTGCTTAATTGCTATTTGCATTGCCAACGACAGTCATCGTTGAGATGAGTTTTGGTGTAATTTTTTGAACCTCCCTTTGTTTGCCTGAAAATTCCAGTTGACCTTTGTTGTATAAGTGATCAAAACAAAAATTAAGGGGGGATTCATGATTGTCTGGATTGACCTTTGCCTGGGGGTGGCTAGATAGTGTACATCTAACAGTAAGAGTGTGTTTTAATTAGCATAACATTGGTTGCTGCGATATTTTTCATCTGTGTTAGCTATTTACAAACTATTTCTGGATACTCTGTGCAGTTTCCCAGAAACGGGCTTTTATTCACGTGGCTTTTTTATATATGCAGGAGGCCAATAGTCCTTGTCGAAAAGCTGCCTGTCGCTGTTACAAATAAACTGCGACAAAGTGGGGATAACCCAAGTGGGCAGCCAGCAAGAAAAATTCCCAAAAGAAAGCTGTCACCAGGTCCTTCAAGGTGTGTGCTCATTGATATGTTTTCAGTATGCCAGAGGCAATAATTACACATGACATCTGGAGAAATCATGCCAGGCTTCCCTCCCATGGTGGCGGCCTACAGCTCCGGTTGACTGCCTACTGCTTTGAGGAGGGACTCTTTATTAGAACAGTCGATTCTGTCAAACGTTGCTGATTCTTCTTTTTTTTTTTTTTCTTGCTATCCCCAGGGGTTCCTCTGACATGTAGGGAAAAATTAAAAAGAAATGTGAAGTAGAATTTGAGAAAATGTCACTTTTCTAGTGTGCTCATAACACAAATTGAGTAAAAGATCGGGCTTCGAGAGGTACCATCGCACCTTGGATTGCACAGCTACTAGCCACTGTAGCATGGCTTTTCACTGAAGCAGTGATGCCATCTTTGAACCACTGTTAAGATGAAAGATCAGATCTTCAGATAGCTGCTGCGCCATATTTCACTGTGCAAAAATAGAAGCAAGAGGAGCAAGTGAAAAGACAAAAAAACTAGTCTTGATTCCTTTCTGCTGCCATTTCCACACAGGAAGTGCTTCTATTGGCTGGCAAGCTTGAATTGCTGGCAAGCATTTCGTTCATTTTGACTGGCAAGCTGCATTACTGGCTTGCACTTTGTTAGTTTATGTTAAAAATGCAAAATTGTTGGATATACCTTGCAAAATGGTGGAGTAGTGTTATAAAAAAAAAGTTGCAGTGGCTTAGCTGGGCTATGCCAGGATATACATAGCGTTAGCAAAGGTTCAGCTGATTATTCTTAGCTTTCCTGGTGTTCTCCTACGCTCAACCGCTAATTGCCAGGCAACTACTTCGGTATCCGATGAGTCAAGCTTCTCCGTTCTTCTGCGCTGTTGAGCAGCATTTGCGCTCTCCTTCTCCATGGCTATACCACACTGGCAAACGCCAGTCAGAAGCGCAGCGGCTCCAGCGCAGTGTCAGACATCGGCTGCACAGTGAGCGCGTGCCGGCGCCAGCGCTACCACGGCTACGACGTCACTCCTCTGGAATGCGCAGACTGGCGGCGGTGAGTCGCGCGCGGCGGCGGCGGAGTGCGCGAGAGGTGCCGGCTCCGGTGGCTCTGGTGCGCAAGCCGTGTGACATCACTGATCCTTGCGCATCCGCAGCATGGCTCTTTATGTGCCGCGCGAAACGGGCTTGGCTAGGCCAGTGTAGCTAACGCTACAAAAAAATTCAAGGGGCACTTAGTTATTCATACGTGGATGAATGCGAAAGCATTGCGACCACCTGATGGTGAACGGTTCGACTCCCACCGAAGGTTGTGGGTCTGAGTGACAGACAAAGGGACTGACAACCAATATTTATGGACCCACTTTATTATGGCACGATGAAAAGCTCACCCTCGGTAGTGTTTACACCTGCAGCGGTTACTTCCAAAAGTGCATAGATATTTTGTAAGCAGAATTTTTCGATCTGAGCGATCCGAGTCCCTCCAGCAATGCTGTGAAGTGATGCCGATAGCCTGCCTAGCAAATTGTGAAAGCCGCCCATCGTCCTGCTTTCACTGGAGAAAGTGTAACTGTGGTTAACCACCTATATTGTCACCTATCCAGCCACTTTTAAAGGTAAATAGATTGGTGTAATAAGTTTCCGTTGCTGTTCAGACCTTTCTTACTGCTGCACCGTGTTCTTTTCCCAAGTACACGCCTACGTCATGGCTGGCTGGCTCCCGTTGCGTTATTCAGTCGATAGACGAGTGAAGTCAAGTCATCAGAAACGAAGGCGAAGGCAGCGCCACCTTTCTACTCGCTACAAATGAAGGCTTATCAGCAAATTGTTATTGCATTCCAATATTAATAAAAAAGACCAGGAACAGCGTACACTGGTAGGTCACGTGGTAGACCTCTTAAATAGGTTCATGTTTTTGCCGCATGGGGCGCCAAAGGTCATTTTTCACGACTTTTAGTGAAGAATAAAAGTACAAATCCATGTTTAATGAGAAAAATAGGGCCCGTTCTATCCAATACGATAGACGATCTTTCCATCCGCGGGGTTATCTTAATTCATGTTCTGAGCTGTTGTCTGTCCCTTTCATTAACCCTGTTGGTTAACACCAATGCTGGACAGAAATTTATGTTTATTGGGGCTTGGAAAACATTGAAGGGCGAGGAGGAACTTGCCTCCTCTTCTCTGGTCGCTCTGCTCAAGTGGAATGAATGAGTAGAGGGCTCTGTGGGGGGGAGCTGGTCGTGGGTACTCCCATGTCCTCTTTTTTTGTTTGAAAAAATTTATGCGTGGCCTTAATACTTGGAAACCGTCATGCTGGTAAAGATAGAAGAGAATGGGGCACGGAATTTAAAGGAAATTCAGGGTTTTTCAGTTTTCACCAATTCAGAGGAAACCACGTCGGGGTTTAATTTTTGGTGTTCATAGGTACTTATACCAAAACCCGGAACCTTAGCTATGATGTTGTGCTGCTGAGCTCGAGGTGACGAGTTTGGTCCCGGCTGCATTTCGATAGGGGCAAAATGTGAAAATGCTTGTGTACTTGGATATACATGCACATTATAGGCCCCAATTTTTTTCTAAACTAACCAGGCAGGCACTGATGCCAAGTGTTATATTGAATGACATAGACCAAAAGGCGCTATCCTGTAGGGAAACTTGAGGGCTAATGAAGCAGCAGTATGTGCATTTTTTTAGGCCGAATAAAAATGCAGGTTATTATATTTTGTTCAGGTGTTCGTGACATCATTGTCTAGCAGATAGGTGGTTTTAGCTACCATGTTTGAAAAGTGCCACAGGAAAGCCCTTAAGCATGTTCTACCTGTCGTCTTGGTCAAAATAACAAGGGAAATAAGTCCTGCTAATGCTAACCTTTTTTATTTTCTCTAACTGCATAATTTCATTTCTGCTTAGAAATTCAACTCTTTTTACAATTATCTTTTAGGCGACCCTGCCCTGACACACCGAGCAAACGTGTCTGTTCCAGCACTAAAGGCTCTCAGGCCCTGTCCACAACCTCATCTGTGGGTATTTCTGAGAGCAATGGAAGACAGAAAGAGGGATCGGTCAAGAAAAAGTGAGTTACAGCTACTTTCAAACAATGCCGAGCCTTCTTTGTTTTAAAGCGAAGCTTTCATTGTGTCTTCTTGGGGGTATGGCATTTGTCGTTTTCTCACCGGATACATTTATGGATATACAGTCGCCGACGGATAAATTGGACACCAATAATCCGGACATGCTCTGTAATTCGGACAGTGTCGCGGCACCGCCAATGGCCCCGTACACTTAATGTGTAAAGACGACCGATATTCCGAACAGCCGGCCAGCTCTACATTCGATTATCTGAACGCTGTCCGTGACTGTAGCGTACATGGATTCTGCAGCCATTATCTCCTCTGGCAACCTCAATGAGACATGAAATATGGCCTCAGAGCTACGAGGCAATAAGTATGGCCTCGGAGACCACACATAAAATGGTAATCCCTGAGGCCTTGTCTCGGTCACAGCACTATGCCTCAGATTAAATTACAAATGCCGATCTTGGAGGCTTTGTTGGAATTGTGAGGTCGCATCAACATCGAGATCATCACATCCTATTTCAGCATCCCAGCACATGGCCTGCTCTTGCCATTTTGTCTGTTTAGTTGGCGCCAAGAAGTCTTTCTCTTGATGTTATTCACAGGCCGCATTGAATGGCACCAACGATCCCCTCGCAGTCCGACTCTGAATGAGTCTTGAGTTGCATTCCGAATGACTCCGCAACTGAAGAGCCTGAAATGCCGCCTACCACAATGAGCTCAAATGTGGACATCATTGATGACCTGCTCGGCTGCGGTTTCCACTGCGACTTATTTCCACGTTCCCCGTGAAGTCCGAATTATCGGTCGTCGACTGTATAGTCGTGTCCAGTTATAACGATCCCAGATACAATTAATCAGTTAAAATGACATTACCGATTTTATGACCCTGCGTAATGAAACTACGTCTAGATATGAGGAACATCTTGAAAAGTGCTGTTCTGTTACAAAGAACATTTCAAGCCCGTTCACTGTGAAAGAAGGGCGCACACAAAGTTCTGAAGCATGGATGCACGACCAAACTGGGCACACGGCAGCGTGTCCCACGCTGCTGCCCAACCGAAACGAAAATACGACCGCTGAGAAGAGCTAGCGGCCGCGTACGGATTTCAGAAGCTGCGTCGAAAGTCGCTCACTTTCAAGCATGCTAGGGTAACCATGCTTTCAAGGCATGTCTCTAGTATGCTTCAGGGCAAGCCAGTGCTGTTTATGGAGGCCGTGGGTTCTGATCTCGAGGGCTGCAATTTTCCGTGCGGCATCTTGGTGGCACCACGTGCAATCTTGAATGCTACAACGGTGCCACTCATGTTTGCGCAGTTCTCCATGTGGCGTCATGTGTACTAGGCTATCTGTGCTGCTGTTTGGTAGATCTGGAGCAATGGCCACCCAAGCATTGCCATTATTATTCACCTGAGTTAATGTGAACGTCGTGAATGTGTCACGACGAGCCGCTGTCATGCCAAGTTGCAAAGAGTCGGTGGTTACAGTTCGTTGATGCTTCGTTTACGTCGTTGTTGATAATGGTTCATTGTCACCTTTACTTGGGAGTGCGGAGAGTTGCGTACATGTGCTACTCTCGATGGAGGAGAGACACGACCGGCGGCACAGCAAACGAGGATTTAATATGTACAGGGACGGTGAACGCACGCGACACCTAACACTAAAACCGAAAGTCAAAACTAAAGGCACGAGAAACTAAAATTGATTCAACAAAAGTCTTCACTGGAACTCAAACAGCAAACTCAGATTAACTACAAACTACTTAAACAGAACTATCTCATTTTCGGAGCCTCGCTCCGCCTTAAAGTCTCTCTGTCAGTCTTAGCTTTTGCTCGCCAAAATCTGGCCACCTTGGCCCCGGCCTAACTGCGTCGTAAAGCGGAAACGGGATCGTCTCTTACAGATCGTCGTCTTGAAATTCTTGTCGCGTCCGTGTTGGGCTCGACCGAAGCGTTGAGAGTGCCGTAGGTGCCGACGCCTCGCGTTGTCTCTTTTGTCGGCGGTGAGCTCGGCGCTGCTTAGGCCCACCTGGATAGGCCTAGCGTCGGGATGCGTCGCAACCTCTTCGTGAGTGCCGACGTGGCGTCCCGAGGAGAATCGAACGTGCCGGTCTGCCGCAGAAGGGGGAACCTCTCTGGGGTGCCCGGTCCTACCGTGAGAGGCTGCAGCCAGTCCAGGAGCCTCGCTCGAACTTGGCGAGGTCGATGGCCACACCTTGGACGGCCAACGTCACGGACTCGGCCAGACCCCCAAGTCTCTCGTCGCCAGAGCGGAGCTGGAGATGCGACCTTCCTGGCCCGGAGCCACGTCGATAATCAACGGACAGCGCCGTTCATCCCTCGATTATGCCTCGGCTCGCGTGTCTTGAGAGCTCGTGCCGTTCCGAACACCGGGCATCGCGTGCTCCTCTTCTTTTTCGCGCCACCGGCGGCCTCTTACATATGACATTCATGATGGCATTCTACCTTTCGAACTCCTTACTTTTTGAGCCGAAGCTACGTAGAAAACGTAATTTCGCGGCTCTCGAAGTGTGTGTGGCTGATGCTGCAATCGTAACGGCAACACCCTTGCCAAGTGCCGGTATGCTGCAGTAGTTTTCGCTTCCAGCCAACTAGAATGCTATCGTATGCAGAATGCACATGTCATGTTCTGCTGATAGTAAAATATATCACAAGTTCTCTAAAAAAAATAGCAGCAGATGTGCTCATAGTTTCGAAGTGGCAGGTGATCGAAACAGGCCAAGTGCCATTTTGAAAGGCTGTGCTTGTGTCATCCGTGACTCCTACTAGCTCACTGACTCAAAGAAGCTTTGCATCATTTCGATTCCAACATTGCCTTGGTCTGTGCGTTTTAAATTGTTCCAGCATGTGCATTCGATCTGCATAATTTGTCATATGGTCTTCATGTTCTTAATAGTCTGTACGAGGAGTCAACTGTCTAAAGATAAAGCACCGTTCAAGCTGCAGAACTGTAATTATTGAACTGGTGAGATTGAATGAGATGCGATGATTAGTGAGCGCATGTATTTCGGGGCCATTTGCGCTGTGCGCAAAAAAAAAATTGAGTGAGAGGTATGGCTACGAATGAACTTCTACGATGTTTTGACCGCTGCCGAAGCTGCGTGTATACATTTAATCACGGGGAATGCCCTAAAGGCAAGCCACTGAAGTTATCGTTACTTAACGCAGATCTGACGTGTCTTAAGTAAAATTGAACTTGCTTTTTTTTTTCGTTATTGGTGCATTCACCTTCATGGTACGGACTCTATGTCGTGATGATGCACATAAACATGTAAAACTTGATTCTTGTAAATTGACAGCAGCAAACTTTATCTTGTATATCGTTTGGTACAGTGTAAATGGGGCGCAAATCAGTGCATTCACGACAATGCAATGCAAATTTGTGTTCGAAGGCTAGTAATTTAGCGAAGTAGCACTTTGCCACCGTGAAAATGTGCAGAATCTGTGACAAAATGTTCGTTTTCATGGAGTAATACATTTTTGTGGATGTTTGATCTACGGAAGAGGTGCACTTCTACGAAATCGCCACACGCTGACTTACGGGAACCATGCACTCTGCAACAATGCTACGTTGTTGCACCGGTAAAACGGGTACGATTATACTTTCTAAGCCCAGTTCAGAAATGTTGCCACTTCAAAAATCGCAATATTACGGACTTACGATCGCGGCAGTTGATATACAAGCAGCGCTCTTCTGCCGGGAGAAGAGGTCGCACGAATGTTTCTTGTCAACCAGCGCCCGCTTCGGAGGCGCGACAGAGGGGAGAGGCCCCCACAGTGACGTCACGCTGTTTACAAACAGGGAGAGGTGTATTGTATGCATGCAAAGTATGTTTCTTGTGGCAACGTGCCAGGTAGACTTCTGAGATGTTTGGTGTTGTGTGTCACGTCGTGTAGCACGTATGCATGACAGCACACATGTGGCCATGGTAGGATTGTTTCACAAAAGCTTTGCTTCTCCTAGTTTCCAACAGCTTCAGTTTCTTTTTTTTTAATGGGTCAGACAAAATATGTTCGGATAGTGAAACGAATGTCTGCACTTAAGGCTGCAGGTGTGCTAGTTTGTTTCTGTGATTGACGGGCCCGCAAGATAGTGTGATGTGTGCTGCGTATGATTTGCGTGTGTGATTTATGTTCCTCTTTGTCTCTCTTCCTCTCTTTACATCCTCATTTCCCTTTCTCTATTCAGGGTAGCAAACTGGACTGCTTTCTGGTTAACCTCCTTGCTTTTCCTCTTTCTCTTTGAGGGCATCACTACCACCAGCGCTTCTTTTTCTGTTATAGCCACAGAGTAAAATATACAGGACCACCAACTCTGCTTGTCTGGAAGGGACAGATTGTGAAACACGGTTTGCTGGTTCGCAGCGCATTCACCAGATGGCACCACACATCGGAGAAAAATGTAGGGAGGTGGGGGCTGAGTGAGCCAAGCTCGGGTTGCTGTGGCCGTGCATGACTGTGCTTGGCCATGCTAGCCATGCTTGGCCATGCTCCCGCGCCTGCTTGCACATTCGTTGTCGTCTGCACGACGCATGCCCTGATACCAGAAGCGCATATAATTCTTGCGGTTTGCAGAGAGACGTTGGCAGACGAAACATTTAATTTCATGTTAATTCATTTACTCATAATATACCTTACAGGCCCCATGCAGGCACTTTATTAAGGGAGGTTACATGAAGTTGTGAATGAAAAACACAGAAAATAAACCAAATGCAAAAACTATGCAGGACAAAAAAATAGAATATTGGGGAGTAGGGATACAATGGCATGCCATACAGTCCCGAGCTTTGTCAGAAGACAGTGAAAACAAGCTTTTAGGGCGAGGGTGCCTTTTATTACTGTTTTATCTAAGTGTCATTCAAGTATGCGGGTGCTTCGCTTGCTTCTTTTCTTGCAGTGCTTTTCGTGTCACCCAGCTTTCTCTGTACCTTGTGGCCCCGCCCGTAGCCCTCCCACGCGTAGCCGTGAGTGGCTTAGCCGTGTCTGGGGAAAGGGGATCCTGGAAGTTGAGCTAATGCCGGGTGTTTGGACCTTTAAGGCCCCCCGGCGGAGGCAACACACCTCTTTGGCCTCTGCTTCACATAGACGGCACCCCCGGACTGACCCACCCGAGGGAAATCGGCGGTCGCCTTTTCCTGTCCCCCTCTCCTATCTTTTTCTTCTCTATTTTTCTGTCCTTACTGTCCTGTCACCTCTTCTCTTCAGTTACTTCCTCACTTTTCATAGGCGGCTTGGGTTAACCTTGTGTAGGTGCCCTCTCTTGGGTTTGTATATAAGGTAATAGTGGCAATGTACGGCTGGCGCCTGCAGCCTTGCGCGTTAAGTGCTGCAGCGTCCCCTTGTTGGACTCCGAGGTGGGTGGCTGCCATTGCTGCCGAACTACACCAAAGGATGGAAGGAGCAAAACGTCACGAATGTGCAGCGCATTGTTATGAGACGGGACAACAAAGAAATTCCCACGAAACATCTGATACTTACCTTTGAATTGAGCGTATTGCCACAAACCATTGAAACAGGCTACACAAAGATAGCCATAAGACCATACATCCCTAATCCTAGGCGATGCTACCAATGCCAAAGATTCGGCCATGGCTCGCAGAGCTGCTGTGGTCGTCTCACCTGTGCTAAGTGTGGAGTGCGAGGCCACACCTCACTGCGTTAATTGCAATGGTGGCCATCCAGCGTACTCCCGATCTTGTCCAAGCTGGAAAAAAGAAAAACAAATATTAACATTGAAAGTCCGTGAAAACATATCGTTCAGGGAAGCACGCAAAAGGTGCTCACCATTCCACACGACTACTTACGCTGATGCGGCGCGTCAGTGGCTACTGCCACCTGCACAGCCTGCACGCAGCGAGCTGTCGCTTGTGGCTCCTGCCCCCAGGGTGGAAGGTGCTAAGCCTACTCCACCCAACCAGCAAACAGGCCCGGTTACCCTAGGGATGCCGGCACCACAACAGTCCTCGGTGGCAGCCTGCGCTACGCGTAGCGAACCCGCAGGCCCGCCAGCAGCTCCCACGGTGGGTGCAGTCAAGGCTGCCTCACCCTCACCGGCCCCTGCTGGCGCTAGCAACAGCCGGTGCAGCTCAGGCCCAAAGGCAGCCCCATCGACCTCAGGGCTGGTGGGCGCAAATGCCTCGTCCTTCGCGGGGAGACTTTCCCGCGAAACTTCTCGCTCGCAAGAGCACGTGTCCGGCGCTTCACAAGAAGCAATGGACACCACACCCATCCCGACGGTGCTCCAAGCGCCTAAGGAGCGGCGAGGTTCCCTCGACCGCTTCAGAAAGGACAAATCCCGCGTTACAGGGCCTGGAAAGGGCTCTGTAATCTAAGGCAACACTTCCTTTTTTTTAGTACACACAGCACCTATTTAATTTCAGTATGGATACACAAATCATACAATGGAACATCAGAGGCCTTCTTTGGAACCTCGATGATGTGCAAGAACTTCTCCACGAACAAAATCCAAAAGTGCTGTGTGTACAGGAAACTCATTTAAAATCGACACATACAAACTTTCTCCGACAGTATGTTACGTTTCGTAAAGATCGTGATGATGCTCTCACATCATCAGGCGGTGTTGCCATTCTAATTCACAAAAGCATAGCATGCCAACGTTTGCAGCTACAAACGCCCCTTGAAGCAGTGCAGTTCGACTTGTTCTCCTAAACACTCATCACCATTTGCTCGCTTTACATACCCTCACATAACCAACTACAGTAGCCGACCGATTTTTCGGACTCCAAAAATTCGGACTTGATGGATATACCGGACTTCGTAAATGCACCGTCAGGGTTCCCATAGAGCTAATGCATTTTCGCGACCGATTTTTCGGACAACATGAAGCTAAACATTCGATTTTCCGGACAAAAATTGCCGCGACTGAGCCGCGCTGCAACTCAAGGGGGACGCCATTTTGAATCTTAAGGCCACCTGGCTAGCTTCGGATCAGACGTGGATTGGCTTGAGTCGGCTAGTGGCGTCCTAATCCACGCGGCGACGATGACGCCCCTTATAATAAATGCTGATCTTGAAGGCTATGCTTTCGCTAGTAGCTTGCCACGCAGCAACGGGTACGCCTCATAACAAATGCCGATCTTGAAGGCCATGCTTTTGCCAGTAGCTTGCGACAAAAGCGATTTTGAGAGCCAAAAGCAGGTCATTTGCGGCCAGTTTTGGACGCTACCTATAAACACTAGGTGACGCTGACGATAAGCACTATCATCATCAGTTTTACTTCTGCGTCGTAGATAGTCTTAGCACGTTTTGCGTTGTATTAGTGCAGCATGGTGCAGCAGTGATCCCTCAGCCTTCACCCCGTGCAGTGTCGCCTGTTATCACTAGCCGCCATACACCGTGCCATCGCCATTAAGTGTGTTGCGGCCCTTCATTCAGCGTAACAACGACGTGTTTTCAACACCATGACCCCAGCTCTTCACCCGCCTCCGCCGAATGCATCGAAGCGTGGTAAATATTCGACGATGACTCTAGAGAAAAAGGCCGCCATTATCAAGCTTATCGAGCAAGGACGGACGCAAGTCGACGTCGCGAAAGAGTTTAATGTCTCCAAGCAGACATTGTCTGATTACGTGAAGAACAAAGAGAAGATCTTGTCTGCAGTCGATCAGTCGCACTGCAAAGGTAAAAAAAATGACCGGAAAGGACAACATCCGATACTCGAAGAGGCCCTGCAGCTGTGGCTGAGAGGTGTTGTAACAAAGAATCTCCCTGTTTCGGGCAACTTACTGAAGCAAAAAGCCGAGATGTTTGCCTTTAAAATGGACATTCATGATTTCAAGTTCACCGATGGTTGGCTCCGTGGTTTCAAAAAAAGGCACGGAGTTTCTTTCAAGAAAATTTGCGGGGAAAGCGGTGCCGTTGATCTATTCACTGTCACGGATTACCGGACAAGCAAGTTGAACGCTATCATGCAAGAGTTTGCTCCCGCAAACATTTTCAACTGTGATGAGACTGGTCTGTTCTTCAAGATGCTGCCAGACCGTTCACTCTCTTTTTCTAGTGAGGCCTGCACTGGTGGCAAGCATAGCAAAGAGAGGGTGACAGTCATGGTCGGTGCAAATGCGGATGGCACCGAGAAGCTGCCTCTTCTGGTAATTGGAAAGGCAAAAAACCCGCGTTGCTTTAAGGGCGTAAAGAACCTGCCTGTATGGTATAGCAGCAATACAAAGGCCTGGATAACTCAAAGCTTGTTTGAGGATTACCTCCGCCGACTGGACCGTATGTTCGAGCGCCAGAAGCGACAAGTCGTCATCTTTGTTGACAACTGTGGGGCGCACGGCGCCGTTAACAATCTGCAAGCTGTTCGACTAGAGTTCCTACCGCCGAATACTACTAGTGTGCTCCAGCCGATGGATCAAGTTGTCATCAAAAACCTCAAGGTGCACTACCGGGCCCGTTTACTTGGCCGCACACTCGTGTGTTTCGATAGCGGAAAAAGCTACTCCGTGAACCTGTTCTCGGCACTCGGCATGCTGGCAGATGCGTGGAAGGCTGTTCAGCCTTCGACCATTGCGAATTGCTTCAGGCATGCTGGATTTTGCAACTGTGAAGAGGCCAGCCCTGGGGATGCAATCGGCACCGCTGAAAACATCGACAACGGTGAGCAGCTGATTGCTGATCTGCGCAGCAGCGGGATGGACCTTCCCGCAGCTGTTACTTTTGACGAGTTTGCCGCAATCGACGACAACATAGAGTTGTGCGCGGAGCTGACGGACGACGAGATCGTGCGGCAAGTGACCGCGCCGCCGCAAAGCGACTCGGACTCCGACGATGAGGATGACGCATGCGGCCGCCCGCAACCATCGCCGCAAGACGTTGCCAACGCTCTAGCATTGTTCTCCAACATTTATGACGAAAACATGACGCTTGCTCAGATGCAAGCAGACGTCATTGCAAACAGAAGGAATTTGAAGCAAGGGAGCATCCGCGACTTTTTCAGTCCAGTTTAGCTGAAATAAAGCTCGGTTTTCCAACTCTCGGATTTTTCGGACTGTTGTTTTATTCGGACTATTTTTCGGTCCCCTCCAGGTCCGAAAAATCGGTCGGCTACTGTAAACAAGCATGAATTTCAGTCATTTATAGACGAATTGCCAGAACCTTATCTTGTTCTTGGCAATTTTAATGCGCACAGTGGTCTGTGGGGCTACTCTCGCATTTATGCACGAGGCCGTCTAATTGAGGACTTTCTTTTCTCATCCGGTGCGTGTCTGTTAAACAAAAAATAAGCTACATATTATTGTCTCGTAAACAATACCTTTTCCTCCATAGATCTCAGCATAGCTTCTCCATCCATACTACCTCAACTTGAATGGGAAGTTATAAAAAAAACCCTATGGGAGTGACCATTTCCCAATACTTCTGAGAGCACAAAGACAATACGTATCTCCACCACATGCGTGGAAGGTCGATGCAGCGAACTGGGAAAAATTTCACACTTACCAGTACGATCTCGTGGGCTGACATGTCTTTGCTCGGAGTTGACGGTGCCGTCGAGTATTTTACTAAGTTCCTAATTGATGCAGCATCTAAGTGCATTCCCCAAACAACTGGATTTCCTAGCAAACCCCGTGTTCCGTGGTGGAATGAACAATGCCAGAACGCGCGTAGGCAGCAGAACAAAGCATGGAGGCAGCTTCGCGATTCTCCTACTGCTGAAAACCTTGTCAATTTCAAGAAAATGAAGTCCCAAGGTAGGAGAACGCGCAGACAAGCCAGGAGAGACAGCTGGCAAAAATTCTTATCAAGTATCAATTCATACACGGATGAGGCCAAGGTTTGGAACAGGGTCAATAGAGTAAGAGGACAACAAACACATCCACCTCCCCTGGTACACATGCAGCGAGACAACCTGAAGGACCAAGCGAACCATCTGGGTGCACATTTTGAACATGTGTCCAGTTTGTCGCACTATTCTCCAGCATTTAAAAGATACAAATCGGCAATAGAAAAAGAAAAACGACCGAAAGAGCACCGGGAACGAGCCACACAACTTGCCTTTCTCTCTGGCAGAACTGCATGCATCACTCGCCTGTTGCAACCAATCTGCCCCAGGATCTGACCGCATACTATATGAAATGTTGAAGAACCTGCCCTCTGAAACGAAGAAAACCCTTCTTTGTCTTTATAACTCTATCTGGACCTCCGGCGAGATCCCCTCTGCCTGGAAAGAGGCCATAGTGATCCCTATCCTGAAGCAAGGCAAGGGTCCATCGTCCGTATCGAGTTATCAGCCCATAGCTCTAACAAGCTGCATCTGCAAAGTCTTTGAGAAGATGATAAACCGCCGTCTGATACATTTCCTAGAATGAAATAAGCTGCTTGACCCATACCAATGTGGATTTCGCGATGGCCGATCCACCACTGACCATCTGATACTCATAGAGGCTCAGATTCGAGAGGCTTTTGTCCACAAGCAATTCTTCCTTTCGGTTTTCCTCGATATGGAAAAAGCATACGACACCACGTGGCGGTTCGGAATACTGAGAGACCTCTCCCACTTTGGTATACGTGGTAATATGTTAAATGTGATTGAAAGTTATCTGCTGAATCGCACATTCCGTGTTCGAGTTGGCTATGCATTATCACGACCTATCGTGCAGGAAACCGGAGTGCCACAGGGTGGAGTGCTCAGTTGCACTCTCTTCATTATAAAAATGAATTCCTTGCGTCTATGCATCCCACGCAACGTGTTTTATTCAACGTACGTCGATGATGTACAGATTGGATTTAAATCGTGCAACCTTGCAATCTGTGAGCGGCAAGTTCAGCTTAGTCTGAACAAGGTGGCTAAATGGGCAGACGAGAATGGGTTCTGCCTAAATCCGCAAAAGAGCACCTGCGTCCTTTTTTTCTAGAAAGAGAGGACTGCACCCTGAGCCCGACATTGACCTGCAAGGACAGCGTCTACCTGTAAAAACGGAACATAAATTCTTAGCCATAATTCTTGACACAAAGCTAACATTCATACCACACCTAAAACATCTAAAAAACAAGTGCATGAAAACAATGCATATTTTAAGTGTTGTCACGCACTACATGGGGTAGTCACAAAGTCTGTTAAATTTGTATAAAGGCCTCATACGAACATGCTTAGATTACGGGGCCATAATTTATCAGTCAGCCACCCCAACCGCGTTGAAGATGCTGGACCCCGTCCACCATCTAGGTATTTGCCTCTACAGGTGCATTTAGGACAAGCCCTGTAGAAAGCCCTTACGTGGAATCCAATGAGTGGTCACTCCACTTGCAGAGGACTTGCACAGCTTTCATGTATTTCCTCAGAGTGAACGCTGACAGTCAACATCCCACATATTCCACCGTAAATGATTTGTCCAGCTGCCACCTGTTTCATAACCGGCCTGTAGTAAGACGGCCCTTCTCGTTGCGTGTGAGAAGTTTGGCTGAGGAAATAGATGTCCCAGTCCTTGAACATCGTCTAATGACACCCACTCTGCAGGTCTCACCGTGGCAGTGGCAGATTGTAGACTGTGATTTGTCCATTTTACATGTTACGAAGCACGCCCCGGTTACACACATTCGAATGCACTTCCTTGAACGGCAGCATAAATACTCCTGTCCGGAATTTTACACCGATGCATCAAAGTCTCACGCTGGCGTCTCTTATGCAGCGGTTGGCCCATCATTTTCAGATGACGACGCCCTGCACCCACAAATGAGCATTTTTACAGCAGAGGCTTATGCAATACTGTCGGCTCTTAAACACATCAAGGACTTGAAAATGCCAAAAGTAAAAGCTTTAAAATCTCTTCAAAGGCACAAAAATCCAGTAATAGTATCACTTTATTCATTCATATGTAGTATTTATGCATCTGGGCAGCATGTTGTGGTGTGCTGGGTGCCAGGACACCGAGACATTGAGGGAAATGTACTGGCAGACCAGCTTGCCACATCCATCGAGGCAAAAGCTGGCGACACATCTATGCCCGTCCCTGTTCCCGATATGAAGCCATATCTACGCAAGAGACTTCGAGTCTGCTGGCAACGTTTGTGGGACGGCCAGACTCGTAACAAGCTCCATTTAATTAAGCCCCATTTAGGAAACTGGCCATCGACCACGAAATTTAGAAGAAATTATTTCCTATTCTGTAGGCCCAGAATAGGACACACTTACAGCACGCATAATTACCTGTTGTCTGGAGGCGAACCCCCAACCTGTACTAGATGTGGGGAAGCACTTACTGTACTTCACATCCTAGTGCAGTGTCCACTAATAGAACCTGAAAGAAAAAAGCACTTTGTTCAAGCCTATAAAGAGAATATACTCCTTCACCCAGCGATGTTTTTACATAATGACCCGATATTTCCGCACGATTCAGTTTTAGCCTTTTTTAATCGACCTCGACATTTTGCAAGTTTTTCACCCGAGAGATTCGTAGTGGCATCCTCTTTCAGAGGACGCTGCTGCGACAGCATGTTTGAAATGCACTCTCCTCCAGGCCCTTGCTTCTAAGGGTCCCTGTGAGGCAGTAGTGCCTTGTATCTCTTACAACTTTTTATACTTTATTATATTCATTGCGCCCCTATCACATCATTGTCATCATTGTCACGCACCTTTAGTGCGCAGGATTTTAGGCCCCTTTACAGCCACCCTACACCTATCCACTGTCATTGATCATATCATTGCTCACTCAGTACACCACGTCTTGGCGCTCTTTGGCCATAGCTGGCCCTTGCGCCACAAAACAACATATATCATCATCTGTACCTTGTGCTTCCCCCATGAAGGCGGAACCTCGGCTCTTTCGGGAGGCAGAGATCTCTTTTGCAAAAAGGAATTTTGACTTGCGCTCGTAGAGTTTCTGCTGTTTTCGTTTGTGCTGTGGAGCTGCTTGCGCCACTTTCTGCAGCAAAGGCCCCCTTCGTTGCAAGGAATATTCTAACCATTCTCTTCGCTAAACAGAAATCTGTAGCCACCAGGCTGCAAGGCTGAGAATTTTCATTACGCCACGTGCCTGGATAAGGGAACCCACCTACAGTGCGCACAGTTGTAGACAAATTGTTCTCCTTCCGCCTTTCCGCATCGGCGTCTTGTGGTTGTTCCTGGTATTCAGCATTGGTCGGTTGCGCCTGGCTTCCCTCGAAAATCTTGGCAACGGCTCTTTCTAATTCGAGGAATTTTCGTCTAGCTGGACATTTCCTTTATGTTCGCTGCATTACTTATGGAAAATCAGGTGCTTCTCGAAATGTCGCTCGTATATTGTCTTTTGCTTTAAGCGGCCGCTTACTTCAGGAATTTTCTGTCGCCACTGCTGCAGCACCTGCAGATCAAATGGTGCTGCGAAGAGACAAAACTTCTGTTCTTTGCCATACCTAGATTTAAACCTAGGCAAGAACACTTCATCAGTTTTTCTGTTGTTCCACCTCTTCAAGCACGAGTACCAACACCTTGTTCTGTCGGGCATAATTAAACATACTGCACGCATAATAAACAAAGTGTCGAACGTGAGAAGCACGTAGCACGTAAGCTTCACATCTGCACAGACATTCGAATGAGAAAAACATGTACTGCTGTTGCCTTTTTGTACAGCTTCGTTTCTTGTCTGCTTTCTCTAGAGACATGCACAAACGCTTTGTTTACATGCAGAAAAAGCAGGAGCATGTGTTCATTTTTTGTTATTTGCGTACATGTAATTTTGTTTTATTGCTGTCGAATCGAGATGCCGAGGGCTCGAGTTTCCAGCGGACGGCACATTCTACGCGCGCCACACCGCCGGCGCCGGTCTCTGCCACTATAGTGTGTGCACACATGGACGCAAGCTGGTGAATGGTTTCCATGCACCTGAGCAGACAGCGCTACACAAGGAGTGTAGTCAGCCTGGTTTGGAAGGAGAGAAGAAAACGTGTGCAAACGCTAGGAAGGGGAGCAAAGAGAGAGCAGTGAGGTGAACTAGACGCCCAGTGTCTGCGTTTCATGGTTTGTCCCGAGCGAACGTGTTGAGGGGCAGCGGAGTCGGTGCTTCTGTCTTACTCCGTGGTTATTGTAAGGAACAAAGTGACTGCGCGTCCGCCGGTTGCAGTTTATTGAACCAACTGGTCCGATGGCGGCTGGCGCGAGCCTTCGCCTCACATGTTCTAAACCTCTTCTACTATAGTTTCCAATAGTTATAGCATAATTTTCCTGCTCCTTAGCAAATGGACATGTGTTGGCCTGTGACGTTTAGCTCTCTGGTGGTCATGTTATACTGGGGAACTGATTTTTTGACTGGATCTCATTGATAAAAAAAGGCACTATTTGTGCCGGCAGTATATTAATGTAAAGCTCTTCATAAGGCATCAATGTTGAGAGTCAAAATTACACAAGTCTAGCTCTATGTAGCTGTTCACAGGCACTTTCCACATCATGGGAGCAGCACAGCTGTATGTGCAGAGCAACATTTTATTTACTTCCTATTGACCTTTATTAAGTGCATAAAAATTATTCACATCCTGAAAAGTGAAATGAAATTGACACTCCATGTGTAAGTGGGGGACTCGTCAAAATAAAGAAAAAGCACATTAACAGAAAGTGATCAATAACCTGTAAGAAATGAAACCAAAGACATTCACATGCTACAATGCATAGTCTAAGCAATTCCAACCATTAGTGGTGCGTGGAATAAAAGAGTATGATTTGAAAGAGTTTTGGCAAAATACGGAGCTATGCTAACGAAAGTGTCGAGTGTGAAGAGTCGAGGGGTAGGGGTAGTTGCTTGTTAATTAGTTGTAGGAGAAATTCGAGGTGCAATTTTTGTAGAACTATATGAACGTGACCCCTTCTTCTGAGATAATAGGGAGGCATACACTTTTTTTTTTTCACATTGATGTTGCCAAATTGAAAAATCTTAGACTTCTATTGAGGTGATCTTGGTCGCTACTAGCTATCTGATGGAATAAGGCACAATCATTGGCAAACAACTATACTTGAACAAATGTTTTGATTCCATTAATAATATCATTCGCATATAATAAAAATAGCGAAGAGCTTGGAACATTCTATATGGAACACCGGATGTGACTAGAAGACGGTCCGAGCATTGCTTGCCTGCATCCACAAATTGCTTGCAATTAGGTATACTGCAATTCAAAACAGTAATTAAGAAAGTCCAATTTTTCTAAGCTTTAGTGTTACCTTATCGTGAGGAACCTTTTCAAAAGCTTTGATAAAGAATAGGCTTTTTTCAAGCATGGTCAAGCTTTAAGAGAATGCATTTGATATTTGAGTACGAATGAAATGAAACTTTATTGGCAATTTTGTGCGGATATACCAAGCTCCAGCGACTAGTACAGAAAAAAGAAATAAGGTACATACAACTCTGCGTTACCATTAGTGAACGTGCCTTAAAACTGGGAAAGACTCTTGTGAGCTCAGATTTTGCAGTCTACTCATCTCGCAGTTCAAAAGAGGCCGCAAGCCCTCTACCAGAACTTTTTTTTTATTTTCCCATCAATGCTCCTTTCACCTTTTGGTAGCTAGAATCTGCGCTAAACAGCTTACAACATTTTGTGGTGCGCCTTGATCTAATCAGCAGTCGGATGCCCACGAACCTGCCTAACAGGAGCACCTTGCCTTCTTCAACATGTGGTACAAAGGGGATCTGCCACAACTGTGCAAGTGGCATGGGTGGCGCCTGTAATGTAGAAAAGATGCTGTCAGTTAAGCCTCATATCACCTTGTCTCTGTAACATTTTGCATGGCGAAGGTCATGAAAAATCTGTCTACGCCAGGTTGAATTGGTTTGTGGAACAGAAAAAGAACTTCCAGTATGCATGACTGGTTTTTGACAGCAACTATGGTATGGTCTCTCAACCCTTGATATTCTCATCGCCATTTCTGAGGCCTACTACTGCGCGCTACAGAATCTGTAATCAACCAACCGCAATCTCTGGGCATCATGGGCGACGTCTTTGTTCCATGCATGCCTTCCCCTTTGATCTTGTCATTTGTGTTCATCTTGGAAATAATGTCATCGAGGAGAGACGTATTGCTCAATGTTCCGCTGGGAAGTGTCTTATCTCCCCTGTTGGTTAACATTGCTTTGGTTGCTCTGCCACGACAGTTGGTTATAGCCGCACACTCCGAATGTCAGTAGACTCTGTTTACAGCGGCTATAGTTTGCGAAGTGAAAGATACTGGTTCAGATGCCATGCGACACTTTCCGAGTACAACTGTATGCCTCAGTCACCGCAAGAACGGCATAGGCTTGCAGGCGCGGATCCAGGGGGGATGTCCGGATGTCCTGACCCCCCCCTCAGATTTCTGCATCGCCCCCTCGCTGACCCTGATGGCCCTGTTGCAAAAACAAATATGACCACCAGCATTCTTCAAAAGTGTTTTTCGCGAGTACCAGTGATATCAGCCATTTAGAAGTAAAGCTAGCTCGCTCACAAGCTTAGTTGTATTCCGCCGGGGTGTGGTGTTGCGAAGTTGCCGTAATTATTTTTTCTCATGAACACCTTGAACCTGATGGCGCCGACGGTGCCTTACTCGTCCCGTCGGTGGCGTCGAATGAACGAGGGGACGTCCCTTTTGCCAAGCACGCCGATGTCTGCGCGAGCGCCTTCGCGCCTGATCAACTTAGTTGCCCCCTTGGGGTGTCATCGGTTGCCTCATTGGCTGTCATCGGTTCCGCGACCAACCTGCTTAATGAAAGAGATCACCTGCTGAAGTGTTCATATATAAGGTTTGTCCGAAAAGTAATGTCAGTGATTATATTGTGAAGCGACTATACGTCGCAGCACGCTAAGGCCAGTTGGGATTGGTGGAGGGGGAAGTTAGCTTACGCACGCGGGGTCGCTCAGTCGTCTGCGACCATCTGGAGAGTAAGGACAAGGTTTTTTGCCAACTGATTTTCATTTACCGTGCGAGCCGTAATGCAGCGCTCGTTGGAACGAAGGATTGCCATCGAGTTTTGTGTGAAACTCGGCAAGTCTGCAGTGGAAACTTTTCTTATGATAAAGACAGCTTTTGGCGATAATTGTTTGTCAGAACGTCAAGTTTACCGCGGGCACAAGGTGTTTTTAGAAGGTTGTGAAGAGGTCAGCGATGAAGCCCGCGCTGTACCGCCATCAACGACCATCACCGACGAAAATGTGACGAGCGCGAGAGATCTTTTGTACTCAGACTCTCGTTTGAGTGTCCGTTTAGTGGCACAGACAGTAAACATTCCAAGAAGTACCGTTCACATGATTTCGACGAATAATTTTCAGATACGAAAAGTGGTGCGCGAAGATCTTGCGCAAAATATTAATGGACGACCAACAATCGAGCCGAGCTGAAACGTGCCAGGAGGTTTGGGACTTGTGTGAAAGTGACCCCCACGTTTTGGACAATGTCATCACAGGTGACAAGACTTGGGTGTTTGAATACGACCCCGAAACAAAAAAGCAAAATGCCAAGTGGCACAGCTCGGCGTCCCCTCGCCCCAAGAAGGCCAGAATTAGCAAGTCAAAGGTCAAGACCATGCTGATTGTGTTCTTTCACATCAGTGGCTTTGTCCACCATTAGTTCGTACCCCATGGCACAACCGTGAACACCAAATTCTACGTGAAAGTGCTCAAGCGACTCAAACGAAGGATTCATCGCACCCGGCCTGATATCGGGGGCGATTGGAAACTTCACCATGACAATGCACCGTGCAGCCTGCACTGCCTTCCTCGTGACCCGCTTCCTGGCCGATTGAAAGATGCCAACGGTTACCCAGCCGCCCTACAGTCCTGACGTGGCTCTCCCAGGCTTCTTCTTCTTTCTGCGCTTGAAAATTCTCATGAAAGGACATCATTTCGCGACAGTTGGCTAAGTCGAAGAGGCTTGCACCAAGGCTCTAAAGGACATTCCTAAGGAGGCCTACCGTGACGCCTTCGATGGTTGGAAATCTCGCTAGAAGCAATGTAACGATGAAGGAGGAGCCTATTTTGAAACATTTTATTGTGTTGTACCGACCTCATCAATAATTTCTTTTTAATCAACTCTCTGACATTACTTTTCAGCCAAACCCTCTATAAATAACTAACAGCTAAACTAAGAACGACACATGGGCAGCTTTTTTTAACTGTAGCACTCATTGTGATCACAGTTACACGTTGAGAATATCCAGTACGAGCACAGTACCGTTCGTACGCTACAAGTTTTGCATTGGAACTTCGCAGTTTTATTGCCGTACATTAGGCATAGTAGGGTCAAAGCCGCTGGATCCGTTTATCTGAGTGGGCGTTCTCGCGGAGCGGGGCGAAGCCTCGAGCAGCGGCTGCGAAGTGGGGGAGCATGGCGTCAGCGGCCAACGCCAGCGCGCGGGCCAAGGATGGCGTCGCGTGGTTAGCGAAACGGGAGCAGATGCGCGCCTTGTGTAAAAGGATGGCGTCGCGTGGGAAGCAAAACATGAAGATGCTGGCTCGCGCTCTCGGCTATTAAACACATCGTTCTTCTTGTAGGTGGCGTCGTGAGTCTTCATACGCGGTGATTCGCATATCGTAAACAACCAGCGTAGTGGTTGCCGCGTTGGAGCTTCAAAGCAAACGAAGGTGTCTCAGCCGAACACATAGAATCTCCTTAAGGAAAACAAGGTGTCCCAACGGAACTCCAAAGACGCACGCGTGCTTACGTATTTATAACGAACCTGCAACAGATCATCCCATACTTTATTTTAAGAAACAATACAGGCTAGATATACCGGGTGTTAAAAATTAAGCTTTATGGTTTTCTTCAAATTAGGCACTGGGACGCACGTGAAGACCACCTGCGCAAATAAGTTATGTGGCCAGGGGGGCACAAAGTGAGATGGCAATAATCACTGTGAGCCGGCCAATTAACTAAAATGGAACAATTACTTTTTGTCGACTGCAGTAAGAAACACGATTGCCTCTAATGAGTTTTCAATACAAACATACCCACTTACTGCAGTCGACAAAAAATAATTGTTCCATTTTAGTTAATAGGCCGGCTCAGTGATTATTATCATCTCACTTTGTGCCCCCCTGGGTACATAACTTATTTACAAAGGTGGTCTTCGCGTGCCTCCTCGTGTCTAACTTTAAGAAAAGCACAAAGCTTAGCTTTGAACACCCTGTATTATCAGGCACAGCCGCCAAGCACATGACTGTATTGGGTAACGTCCTTTTCCTATAAGCTTGGAGAAACCGATACCTGGCTTCGCTACAGGTCTTCTTCCTCTTTCTGTGGTCTTATGTGCCAAAACCAGTTCTGATTATGAGGCACGCCGTAGTGAAAGACTCCGGATTAATTTTTACCACCTGGGGTTCTTTAACGTGCACTACAACGCAAGCACACGGGCGTTTTTGCATTTCGCCTCCATCGAAATGCGGCCGCCGCGGCCGGAATTCGATCCCGCGATCTCGTCCTCAGCAGCGCAACGCCTGAGCTGACTGAGCCACCACGGTGGGCTACAGGTGTTGCTCTAGACGCACAAAACGCGGGTTTATCGTGAGCAGAAACGGTGAATTTCGCTAAATAAGAAAGGCTACTATCATCATCATCATGACTGACAGAAGCTGACCCCCCCGCCCCCTCCCTCAGAAAAAACCTGGATCCGCCCCTGGGCTTGTACTAACTATTCACTGTGCACATAAAGCAAAGTGTGGCATTGTACAGGAAAAAAAATATATATATATCCTCCGTCACTATGCAATCCTTGGGTACCCTGCAGTATCGTGAAAGCGAAATGCAAGTTCGTGCATTGCGCAGACAGTGCCTTTAGCAAATAAATGGTTGTCACTCATACATGAGCATTTTTAAAGGTTAGCTACTCGGCTTTGAAAAATCAATGTTTGAGCCTGATATGAATGCTTTATGAGCGAAATGCATGCGAGTGAGCTAGGAACTATTGAGTGTCCTTTTGCTTAATTTTGGTGTCGCTGCCCTGCCATGCTTCTTGAACATTTTATCTCTGATAATGGGCATTTTATTTGCATGACGAGACGACTAGTCCATGCTCATACAAATGCGTAATTACTGCGGACTGTGCACGCATTCATGATGATGAAATGGGAAAGTCCTTGCGGGAGTGGGAAGATATCTTCCTGACTGCTGTGGTCAGTGCTGAATTAAAAAGCAGATTTTGTTCAAAGCATGTGAAGCATAATGAGATATCCTCAACTGACTGCAGTTTCATTGAAGCACAGCGCGACAAGGCACTTTCTGCACAAAATTTTAATGACTTTGTTTTATGGCTGAAGTTTTATTGACATCGTTTATTTATCCAATGACCGATAAGCTAATGTAGTGTAATTAAGTAGGCAAACTATCAGTGTGTGTGTGTGTGTGTGTGTGTTGTATATATATATATATATATATATATATATATATATAGCTTTCATTTTTGTTGCTGCTTATGCATGCTCCAGGATTATCAGTCTCCTGCATGTCAGAAGAATTGATAGTTGCGAGATGTAGTGAAAACAACACTTGTTTTAATGATATTGAAAGCAATATCACAGCACTGTAATCTTAAACTACATACAAGATTAGCTTTGTCTGCATTGATAGCGGTGTGCGAATAGTCTCGGCATAAGACTCTTCTCGGCACTAGGTCTCACTAGGTCTCATTCTCATAACTTGAGCAGCTAGCAATAACCATGCCATCCAGGCCATCCACGTTTTCATTGCACAGTTCGGTCTAAATGGCAGGATGTTTACAAACAATGAAGTGTTTCATTTATAAGTTGTTGTTAGAGTAAAAGAACATTCGAATTAATTGTAGTAGAGCAGCTGCACTGTTCACCTACAGAAAATGCTTGAGGAAAGAAATAATACAGGCACAAGTGTTGTTGCACTATTGTGCCTAGTGTTTAACTGAGCCCGAGAAGGGAGCCAACAAGTCTTTCTCCGTTCCTTTTCTAGCTTGCTTTTGCTGCTTTCATTTCAGTGTCTTTTGTACGAGCTAGTCCAGAAAAATCTCCTGAAAGCCATAGAATAATGAAACTATATATTTGTTTTTCAGCCTGGCTGTGCTCCTCGGTGTCCGGAGCAGGGGAGTTCCAGTCGTTAAACTTGAGCGTCTCCAGACTGACAGTGTACAAGCATTGTGACATGCCCTTTCAAGACAATGTGACAGCAGATTCCCAATCACCTGGCAACGAGAAAGTAAATTCTGAAGACTCTGATACTGAGTGTGATCTTCCCAAGTTCTCAAAAGCAAGTCGCAGATGGAAGACTGGCCACAGCCCCCGCAAGATGACTGCCGTTAGGTACCACGAGACAGAATCCTCGGACGACAACCGGTCCGTGTCTTTATTAAGCGTTAGTTTATCCCTCCAAACGAGTGCACATGAAACAAGATCCTAAGGTGCATTTCTGCCAACTTATTTTGGTGGCTGTTCCCTTGACTGCTGTTTAAAGGATACACTATGCAGAACGGGCAAACCTAAGGATGAAGCCTTGTTGAGACTCCCTGGCTTCACATTATGTATGTTGCTGCCATGGTGGTAACTGTTGGGTAATGACAGCTATCAGCTATTGCAAGTGCAGTTGCACAATCTCTTATTACTCACGTGCCCTTTCCCCATAGGTATTGCATTGTTACCAACGTACACCCAGAATAGTAAAGTATGCTCAGTGTTATGATTAACTGTAGATTGAAGCGTTGCACACGAAGTAGTTGCACAGGTAAATCTGAAGGACATGCTTTCTAACATTGTTGATCAAGGAACTCGTTAGTTTATCTACTGGCATGTCATAATTCGTTGCAGTGACAGTCACCTGGTAGTTGCTTCTCGTAATAAAATGTTTGTTGCAAGACAAGATGTTTTGTAGTTTTCGGAAAAAAATAAATATTTAGGATTGTGCAACAGTTTTTTCTCTGAGCTGCATGATTGCCTCAACACTGATGTTCTTACTCCCTCAATGGGGAACCAGGAGGTGCTATGGCAGTGTGGGTGTGCAGCTGAAATATGCTGACACCATCCGATAGGGAGGCCTCGAAAATGGTACGACATTTTGAATGATAGGGCGCCTGTATCAACTTTCGCTTCCTTGCAAAACCTGTGACAGGTCCTGGAATATCCTTGAATTTTTGCCTTGGAAACCTGTACGAACCCTGCATCACCTTCGCTAACATCTCCATGGGCGCTTTATTCTTCTCGCCATCTACCTTTCTAGAAGACACATGGAGACGATGTCAGTGCCGAGCATCACATTAGTGCCCTTGTTTGAAAACATGCAACTTTCAGTCATCAGGACTCTATGCTTATCAGGGCACGATGCCCTGCTCCAAAAGCTCTTGCAGGACAGTCCCGCGAAGTTTGCGGCGCGCGTGCGCGAAACGACTGCGCACTATGCTGACCCCAAGCAAGAGCGAAAGAGGCTACTTAGTCCCTTTTGTGCCTATGTAATCCCGCAGTTAGCTTGCATTAGCAGAGTATGACTACGTGAGGAAGCCAGATTACAGGAAATGCAAAAGCCATGCGGGAAAAACAAAAGGGGGTGCAAGAGAGTCTAGCATCCCCACAAACTGCAAGCAGTTGTGCCGGATGGAACTGATGTCCCTGATGTCCCTCTTAGATAGACCAATCGAGAGCTTTTACCCTGGTGATGTCGCAGGCATCGCATCACAATGTGCACAGAAAAAGACTAGGAAAGGATGGAGAGGAGCATGTAATTGTTTTTTGTATTATCGTAGGTGGTTTAGAGACCTTTTAACTGCATAAAGGTATTGCCGAGGCACTGACACCGTGACGACGCACTGACACCGTGACGTCAAAATGACGTACACTGGAATTACTAGATGGCGCGACTTATTTTCCGGTTTAATCCAGCCAATCGGCGCTCGCCTGAAAGCGAAATCGAAATATCGCCGAAGTGGATCGTTTCAGAATACTGCCCCTGTTACTGCCTTGCACGCTGCATCGGAGGGTGGTTGAGACCTCGCGGCAGGGATGGGTGACGTCAACAAAGTTTCAGTAGAGCGAGGCCACAATGCCCTCTGGACGCCAAAACTACAAACTCTCCAGACGTCTGTCTTCCGGGGAGTTCAACGCTTGCCGATGATTGGCTGCTCTCTCCCTCCCGTTGTCACAAATTCTGCATACTGCCACTTTGTGACGTTGCAGCACTGAACAGAACATAAAGTGAACAAAGATATTGTGCCCTTAGTTGAATAAACTGCTTACAAAATTTACGTAAACTATGAGAGGGCGTCTGAATTCCCAGTACACTTGATTTGCTTTTACAGGTATCTGAGGGAGGTAGAGCCAACTGGCATCAATTCGATCCTTGCAAAATCACAAGATTTGGTGGAATTATCAAAGGTCAAATGAACAAATGGTGGCAAAATGAATTAATGCATTCATTTGGTGTTACCCTTGCAAACGTGTTTTTTCACGCCGTATTTCTTGTCAATTGGTTTCCTGCTGAGGGCATCTTTCTAAATATCCTACAGAATCTTTCTTGACCTTGATGGAAAACGCTGTGTAATTGCCACACGGCGCCATGCTGAATGGACAATCGGACTGCTAAATATAGGAGCTTGACACGATACAGAACAAGCCAGAACAAATGGCATCACGGGCGGGAATAGCGTTGGCCACAAAAAGATAGTTTCATGCCTGGAGAAGCAGTAGCATCGTCTGCTTAATTTCTTGTGTTTTCAAGCTTTTAGTAATCACTGCATGCATAAGGAGGCGCTGACGGGGGTCGGTGTTGAAGAGGCATTTTTTGCGTTACCATAGCAATGTATGGTTTCTCGCTGGGACCTTGCACTGCGTTCGAACTAAATGAAAAGTAAAATTGAGGTCGAATTAAAGGTTGTATCAACTTGACTGTACAAGCTTGACTCTATCAAGTGATCCAATAAGCTTATTACTTCGGTGATAGCTGCCCACTTTTATAATTAGAACAACGAAAAGCTTAAAATTGTGTGTAAGCTTATGCATTGATGTGCTTTCTGCTGCTACAGAAGCCATTGGGTGCGCCACGAACTAGACGGTGATGTGCTTCAAGAGTGCTTTGCTTTCAAGAACTTGTGTCCATCTCGTTGACCCTGAGACTTTGTGGAGATGTCCTAGTTGTAGCCTATCTTCAGACATAATCTTCTTTGTCTTGGGCTTCATTTTTTTCATGAATTATTAGACAGCTGACATATGGTGGGAAGTTTTCACATTATCTTGTTTCTTCAATTATGCTGCCTCAACTAATTTTATAGAAAGGTAGCACCAAATAGTTTTGTTTTTTCTTTTATTAATAACATGCTTTTTTGGTAGATCATCCTTCGTGTTCACCCTAGTTTGTTGCACTGCCTTGTTGCTGTGATTTATTGCTGTTTTTGTTAGATTTTTCATATGTCGACGACAAAGGTACATTGCCAATGCTAAAACTCGTGAAATTTGAATTGGGATTATAATTTAAGTCTAACATTAAGAGTAATATTGCCTCCACTGCTCTGTCACATGAAAATGAGTCAAAGCAAGCCTGGGAAAAGAAGACCCTTTGTCTGGCTGGTGTGACTGGCCTGGTGTCTACTTGAAGTCTCAAGTAGACACCAGGAAAAGACATCATTAGTTAATCAAGCCATGAACAGCCAACTGCCAATGACGTAGGCTGAAACTTTGCTGCCAGAAAAAGCATCAATGCCGCCTTCTGTTCGGCCGTAATACTGTTATAGCTTTGAGGACAGCTGCTTGTGATTCTTGGGAGGTCATTGGCCTGGATTCATTCCAGTGCACTTTCACAGGGTCCACAATTGAGCTATCTGGTGATGACGCATAGCATACAAAATGCAGAAGCAAAAGGAAAACGCTGTTCCCAAAATTTTGTTTGCATGTTTTGCATGTTTCTATGTTTTGCATGGTTTGGCGCAGCTCCTCCACCATTCCGATAGGTTTGATTATATGTTATGGCTGCAGCTTAGAGGTATGCAAATCATAGCAAATGCTTCTTCTGGCTTGAACGAAACAAATGTGACCGTGTGTGCCTGGAGGGGAAAGTATGGGTGCATGGGGGGGGGGGGGGGGGAGAAAGGGGCTGAAGCGACCACTAATAAGGTTAATGGCAATTGTCTTGGGGGAAAGGCTGGTCAATGCTTATTTTCAGCTTCGTGTGCAGAATGCCATTTTGACACTCTTATGTTATGCATGCCATGTTGCCAATTATCTCCCGCACAGCCCTCTTCTTGATTTATAACAGTACAAAAGTAAGTTAGGATTCTTTAAGCACATTGAAGAGGACAAGTGAGGGGACACCCAAACACTAAGTTCAGGTAAGGCTTTGTTAGAAACAGATGCATGTATTTGTAGGCATGCAAATGAAGCTCATGTGCAAGCAGAACTACCATGCGCTCACTAAATCATGTTCTGAAAATACTGTTATTTTCTTGACAAGGCAAGTGAAGGCACGCTCACACACTTGTCACTTAAACTTGCTGCTTCTGCCTTTCGTGAATGATTTAGTATGTACATGGCTTTTTTTGTGTGTGCATGAGCATGATTTGCATTCCTACAAATATGTGCACCTGTTTCAAATAAAGCCATTGTTAAAATTTGCTCTTGTCTGTGTCCACTCGCTTGTCCTTGTTGTCAATGCACTTATGTAGGCTGAAGGCGGTTGTCAGCAGAAATGATTGGTACTGCATGAATGCCATAGCAGCACAGCCTAACGTGCAGACTTTATTCATTTACACTTTGCATCTTCGCTGTTAAAGGCCCACTGCAACAAAATTTTACTTTGCCGAAATTAG
Organism: Dermacentor silvarum; assembly: GCF_013339745.2. NCBI lineage: Eukaryota > Metazoa > Arthropoda > Arachnida > Ixodida > Ixodidae > Dermacentor > Dermacentor silvarum. The sequence continues at coordinate 326,494,165 of NC_051154.1, read as the reverse complement.
TAGTGCTGTATACTTTTTAAGCAACCTCAGCTAAGCAATAGTGCTGGCAATTTTCTAATTTCTTTATGAACAGCCTTTAAATAGCACTTAAGCAGACTACACAAGCGCCCTGTGGTTACCGGATGGGACGCAAATCCCAGAGAGTTGTCCGAGGTTTTCATTGCACCACAAGCACTGGCTGATCTTGGAAGTCTCACCGCTCGTGTTCTGGGTCAAGTGCCGTTTCCTTTGAGTGGTAGTGGCAGCATTCTTCCTCTCTTTTTTTACTTTCAGTGTCAGTAACGTATGTTTGTGCTAACTTTCCACGACTCATTTGCTCACATTTCAAGTGTAAAATTTTGCACTGGGGTCAATCTAAACCCAGATCTTTGTGGACTCAAAAACTTTGTTGCAGTTGGCCTTCAAGCAAACAGATTTCTAGAAGCAGCATCATAATTTCTATGAATTTTTTATTGGCCCTATAATAATCCTGCTATATTAGGCAAACCACACAAAATTATTTCCTTTTGCAGGCAAGTTGCCTTTGGATTTGCACAGTCAAAGTTTAGCACAATATATTTGGCTCGTTTGATTCTAGGTACGGCAGAAGAGCACTGCCTAAGGTGCAGTGTCTCACAGTAGCATTATGGTTTTTTGGGGGGAGCACAAGAAAACGGTGCTCTCATGAATTCCTGTTTTTATTGTTTTTCATAGTGCATGGTTTGCCAGCTGCTGTTCTGTTCCTCACCATTTTGATATCAACTATACCTGTTTCTGTATAGATAAGCTGTTGTAACATGTGGAAAACCATGTTTACAATATTTTTAATTTGTATGCTTATTCAGGTTGAATGTGGCTTGTAATAACACAGCATTTCAAAGTTTTGAGTAATGAATTTTGCTTACCAGCACTTCACTTTCTTTTTATTAAATAAAGTTGGTTGATGTAGTCTGCACATCAAAGCTGGCGTACCTGTTCACTTTCCCTATGGTGAGAAAGCTGAATCGGCAAACCAGTGAGGCTTTGTAGTGGTTTTATAGCTTGGATTGGTGTAACTCTGTCAACATTGCACTGTTGACAACCAAGTAATCTACTGAGGCTCTTGTAGGTGTCATGGTTTATGACAGAGCACCAGAACATTTTCTCAGCTTTCATGCGTCCTGTGCGTAGTCATGCAAGGATGTGGCTGTTTCTGTAAATGCTTTTGTTAATAAACGGACACTGCATGAACTTAGTTTCCCCTATGCATACAGACTAGCTTGATAAATACAGAAATAGTCAGTTTCTCTTGCACTGTCTAGACATATCTTTGAAGCTTTTTGATAACATACAAAATAATGCACTCCAAATTGCTTTTTCAGTTGTTGCACACATGCTTTCCTTGTCAACCACTTTCTGTCAAAAAAAAAAAAAAAGCATGTACAAAAGGCCACTTGCAGGTCACCCAACTTTCTTTGTTGCATAACCAAGCAGACGAATCAGTGCACTTCTCATACCCCATTAAGTAAAATGGTTGAAAGCAAATAACTTCCTTTATCATTGTTCTGATAAGTCGTTGCAAACCTCAAACATCCATGAACGACGGGACAAGTTTCGTACGTCATTAGCATTGGGCAAGAGGCGTACCTAAAGCTGGCTGCATCTACTGTGTTGGTGCAACATCATTGTGAACTTTGTACATCTGTGGTATCAACTTGTCAGATTGTGCAGCTAAATTTAAACCTCGTTTAGACAACACCATCCTTTCTGCATCAGGCACTCCTGGCATAACTTTCACAGCATGCATGACTGAGTGCTCTTGTAGGCTTCTGACAGTTTCATATTTGGAAAGAGACTTGCTGAAAGTTTAATTTTCAATATCTCAAGTAAAAGAGAGCCTAAACATTTTTTCACAATTGTGTGCATTTAATTTATGTCTATATGGCACGTCGAAAAATGACAATACGTTTTTAAAACTGTGACAGCATCATGAATGTACTATTATAGTTTACTGGGTTGCTGCAGAGATGGTTGTGACATGTCATTATGCTTTAGCTTCTTTGTAAGTCTTCCTAGATGTGCAAACTGCACATTGAGTGTTTGTGATAGAGTACTTTTGGTGTATATGGGTAGTTTTTAGTTGCACCAAATAACAAAAGAGAGAAAGAAAAACGAAAAAAGGCATCACGAGGGAAGGGCCAAGCTAGCCCATCAAAATTTAACATTTGGTGCAGCGAAAAAGGCTCTCTGGAGTTTTGGTTAGCTGTTCCCAAGTGAGTCACCCTGCTAGGTTTCTTTGCAGGCCTGTGTGCTGCATACCTTGCTTTTGTATATTGTGCACTTGCAAATTAAGCAGTAATTGCAGTAATTGAGCCCCACTCCAATGTTGTCCTTCCTTGACATGTTGTAGCCCTATGACTCAAATTGTAGCAGCTGTGGTTCCTTGCTTCATCATTATGTGGCTTCATTTTTATAGGGCTCTGTGCATGTTAGAGGCACTATACTCGGCGACAGCTTTCCTTGACAGCACATTGGAAGCTACAGAGCCGAACCGCCTGCGTGCGTGTGCGCCAGGAAATAGTGCCTATTTTATTTTCTGATTCTAAGAGTTATTTGGACCGAATAAATAAAACTTTCTTAATTATAAATATAGAACAAGTATGGGAAGCTGTTCATGGAAAAAAAGTTATCGTGCGCCTTAGTTTTTTTTACTTTTTTATTTCTTGGACGGCACCACGCTTTCCGCATGCCTGGTGCTTGCTCTCGCAGTAAACATGGCTTCCCCGGTGCCGACGGTACCGTGTATGGCCGCAAACTCTCCTTTTCGTTCTCCGAGGAGGCTATACTCTTAAGTGTGACAAGAAGTGGGTCGCCAACCAAACCAAGTAGGTTATCTGCAATGTCTACGCTGGAGTAAGGCGCCGTCAGCCCGAGCTGTCGACGAATTCTGTGTGCCGGACTGTCGCCGAGCTCACCGGAGTGAGTATGGGAACGGTAACTCGAATCAAGGCTGAAGCTCTGCGGGCCCCACTCGCCTCTCCAAAGCGTAAGAAACTGGATTTCTCGGGTGAAGCTAGGAAGCGCATGACCGCCAAGACGAGGCTGCTGCGTTACGACAAGTTTGCGTTGGCAGCATTGCGGCACAAAGTGCACAGCTATTTCATGCGCAATGAACTGCCTACGTCCGAGAAGCTACGCAACGAGGTGATCAGCGACCCTGACATGGACATGCCAACGATCAGCACTTGCACGATGCAACGAATGCTGAACGACTTGGGGTTCGTCTTCCGAAAGAGAATAAGGAATTCCGCATTGCTCGAAAGAGACGACATCGTTGCTTGGCGTCGAAAGTACCTCCGAACAATCCGAGAAATGCAGAGGCAGCAGCGGTAAGTTCTTGCATTCTTTTAATTTCTGCAAACTTTCGTTGCTCGTGCTTGTTGGTAAAAGTGTAGACGCGAATGGTGAGCATGCGTGTGTACCTAACGGTGAGCGAAAACGAGAGGTATGCGTTGCATCAGTGATCGCCAAACGTGTGCTGTTTACACGAGTGATCGAAAGCCTTACATAATCCTAACTTAAGTCGCAGCAAAATTCCCCAGTAAAATAAGGTAGCTGTTCATGTTTGCGCTTGTACGGCGGAAAAGAGTATCAGCCGAGGATGCGATGATCTGTGCCGAAGATGTAACTGAGCGTTTCACTATTGCAGAATTTCCCATCGCATTGTTTGGGAAGATTTACTGCATTTCTTTCCGCGTAGGACCAACGAATCTAAATGACTTAAAGAAAAGAATAGCTAATTTTATTCAGCGAATATGCTGTGCACATTATTGGGGATGTGGTTTGTAAACATGTTTTGCAAACATTCGCTTCAGTCTTTCTCAGGGGAAGTTTTGCCTGCTCATCTTTGTTATATGTATTCACATGGGTTTTGTCAGTGGATTCTTCGCGCTGTAACAGAGGCCTAACCTTGAATCAAGGCCGCTGGTTTATTAATAGGCTGTTGCCAGTAAGGGTAAGCTCTTAACTATACGACTGATATCTTTTCTTTTACAGAGATTGACAATAGAGGAACTGACAGAGGCCTTCGGTAACCCGAGGAACCCACCGATACTTGGCGTTAGGAAGATTGGCAACTCCAGCTCGGCAATCGTCACCTTCAAAAACGAGACAGTGCCGAGGTGGATGTACTGTTATGGCGTACCTCTGAAGTGTGTGCTCTACAAGAAATGCTACGAGGTGTGCTACCAATGTGCCGAGCTAGGACACAGATTGGACGTATGTGTGAGCGAACAAGTTCAGTGTCGGGGATGCGGAATGACGTCCCCACCTGAGGATCACGCATGTGAGCCCAAGTGTAAGTTGTGCAGCAAAGGACATTTCACAGTGGACCGGAAATGCAAGGAAGCTTTCAGGAACCCTTGCACGATAAAGAAGAGGCAATGGGAGGCTATGCTTCGCTTGGAGGAGGGAGCGTAAGGCGAAGGAGGCCGAAGTAGGAAGGAGCAGATGGGAAAACAATCAAGGGAGATCCAGGAGTCCATCAAGACAGCGGAGCATGTCGAGAGGGAGGTTGGATTCCTTCCCACGACTGCCTGAACGGCAGGAAGGGGAGAAGCAACAGAAGGCCGGGCCCGGGAATGCGGGGACCTCCGGCGGCGCTGTCGTCAACAATCCATTGAGAGCCCCGTCGCCGAACAGAAAGGTGGGTTGGGCCGGCAAGGCCTCACAGGATAAACGCGATGAGGAAATGTTTCAGATTAAGGAAGAGAATCGCATGCTTAAAGAACAGCTAGCGGCGATGAGTAGGCAAATTGAGGAGCTTAAAATAGCTCTTAAACCTAATACAGCACCGGTTAAACAACCGCAAGTGTCTCAAAAGCCAAATGTAGAAGGATCAGAGGAACAGATGGCGGCTCCGCCCCCTGCTAAGAAGAGAGCGAAGGAAATGGGGAAGCCTATAATAGATAAGGACATGGAGACAGTGATAGACATTAAAATAGCGAAACTGGAGGAAAGATTTGAGACCAAATCTAGTCGGGACGATGAATGGCGCAAGGCCTTCGAGGAACGCATGTTGGGGATGTTCTAAAATCTGACACAGCAGTTGCATCAGCGAGATAACAATCTCACAGAGCGACTCCATCAGAGGGATAATAAACTCACTGAAGAACTTAAGGCAGAATTTGTGAAGAGGGATCGGGCATATGAAGAGCTCACCCAGCAAGTATTAGGAAGTCAGATGAATCAGCTAGTTGGCAGTCATGGCTTATAGATCCAATAAAAACACCGTTTGGCAATGGAACTGTAGAGGCTTCACGCGCAAGCGTGCAGTCCTACAGGAATTCCTGAGGAACGGGGATCGACCGGAGCTAATAGCACTACAGGAATGCGGCAGAAAGGCAAAATTGTTGGGGTACAAATCCTATGTAGGCGAGGGCGAAAGCACGCAGGTGGCCACCCTAGTCAGGCGAAACGTCACGGCGGTGCAGCATGACACCGGGAGTACACAAATCGACCACGTTCTCGTAGAACTGATACCGTGAAGAAAGAGAGACGGTAGCTTGTTTGTATTAAATGTCTATAGCTCTCCCAGACAAAGAAAATGCGATTTCGGGGATCTCTTCGCGACAACGCGACGTATGATTAAGAACAACCCGCTGTTGATCGTGGGGGACTTTAATGCTCACCACACGGCATGGGGATATAAGCAGACTTCGATCAAGGGCAGGAAATTGTGGGACGACATACAAACTCATAATCTGGATTTAATAACCGACCTGATGCAGCCTACGAGGAAGGGAACTAGTGTCGCGTGTGACACGACACCCGACCTCACTTTGACGGGGAGCGGCACTACAGCCACATGGTGCAATACAAACGAGGACTTGGGCAGCGATCACAAAATCATAGAAGTGGTGGTAGAAGGAGGCCCGGCAACCCCCCGGAAACGGAGGGTAGAGGCCGTAAATTGGGACTTTTTCAGGGCACTCTGGGACGACCCGGCTTGATTTCACCCCTGCCTTGATTTTTTTCACCAATCAGATAACCTCTGTTTGGTTATTTCTACCCGCTTAAAGTCTATTTTGCCTTCTCTGTCCCTAAACCCCAATGCTTTGAAAAAATCAGCCCCGTTGCTTTGCACTGTAGGGTTAAGCCCTTTACAGAAAAGTATGAGGTGTTCAGCCGTTTCCTCTTCTCCACACGCACAGCACAACGTGTCTATACCTTGGTACTTGACTCAGTACATCTTAGTCCGTAATACTCCCGTCCTGGTTTCAAACAACAAAGAGCTTCCCGTAGAATTATCGTAGATATTTTCTTTGGCAATTTCTTGCTTGAAAGTTCGGTGTGTTCCCAGTGTTGATTTCGTCTGCATCCCTGCTTTCCACAGACCCCTCTCTGTTTCCTTAACCTTTTTCTTAACCGCTGTTTCCTGGTTTGCACCCCTCCTGCAGTCCAAATATTTGATTGACAGTTTTCTGGTCAGCTTCCTCCATATTGTATCAACATTCCTCATGTACAAATAACTGAAAACTCTCCTTGCCCACCTCTTTTCTGCCATTTCTCTCAATCGCTCCTCAAATTCTATCTTGCTGCTGGCTTCCCTGCCCTCGAATGACGTCCATCCCATGTCACCCTGTACCCCCTGATTTGGTGTATTTCCGTGTGCTCCCAGAGCCAGTCTACCTACCCCTCGCTGCTTAACTTCCAACCTTGCTCTAACCTCTGATCTCATGCACAGGACCGCATTGCCGAAAGTCAAACTATGCATCGTTGAGCCGACAGCAGCGCCACAGCGGCCACCAGTGGCGGCGGCATGAACCGAAGGCGCGCTTTCTCCCAGCGGCGGAATGGGCGCTCGCGCCACCTAACCTTTCTAGCCACCATACTTGTGGTTAGCGAGTGACAAAGGTGTTGCACTAAAGATTAAGAGTATGTCTTAATATGCAGCACTTATCTGGCGAATAGGAGAGCAGAAGGTGAGAACAATGTTTTGAGATGAGGTAGTACTGCCTTCATCTGTGCAGTGAAATCGTGTTTATTATTTGTGTAACGTCAGTGCACTCACTTGCTTAAGTATAACGTTTACTGCAGCTTACAGCTTCTGTCGATGCAGGTGCTTGTCTACTGGAAACAACCTTTCATTTACCAAATAAAGTTGCCATTTTGTATTTTTACAAGTTTTCCTCTGGTGTTTTAGTCTCTTCTGAATCTGGAAGATCTGACTGAATGCATGGGCATCAGAGTTTGTACTCTATCACATTTAATGGTACACCTCGAGATAACTGACACATTGCGAATTCAACTGTTTTTATGAAACACCTTGCTCTTGCTGCTCACAAGGCTAGAACAACTGCCAAGTGATTGAGTCGTCCACTTGTGGAGCACATTTTGACACATACAGTGTCAAGGCCTGTGCAAACAGTTGCAGAAATCTCTTGCCTGGCATGCATGATGCGTGATGGTGTCTCCATCATTTTTTTTCTGTGTTTTTCTTCTTTTTTATCTTTTGTCACAACACCAATCTTTTTTTTCTTTTGTTTAGCTTTTTTGTTCTTGTGAGAGCCTGCCATTGCTATTTCCTGTGCTTCCGCCTTTGCTGTCCCAGTCACTGGCATTAAGTCTCTCTTGCCTAGGTGTACATCCCGATGACTTGGTAGGTGTGCCATAAACAATTTAATCGCAGGGTATTGAATCTCGAGCATATCATATAAGGGAATTAGCTTTTAGTTTTTCTTTTTTTTTGTGTGGGAAGGCCTCTAACCCTTTGTGATGAAATTTCATTTTGGTGACATTCAACTGATCATACAACTTCACGAGTTGTTTCCAAGGGCTACATTTTTTGTGCGTTGAAAGTTCACATAGTTGCCAAGTTCCATAGTCCACACATGCCTCAAAGACTTCACAGCTTGATAGGTCGTCTCATACTATTGCCATTTAGTTCGGCATTTTATGTCCATTGTTGATCTTGTTGACTGGGTTGTTTCTTGGCAATACCGAATTTATGACATAGTACTCAGCATGAAAGAATGCTTTAAAACCATTGTTCTGTCCACTTGCCTCATCATGCCACTGTGTCATTTTGATCTGACTTCTCTATTGGAAGTCAGATAAGACATAACATCCATGCCATGTAAAGTTGAAAGCTCAGTTAAATACTTGATCAAAAGAACTGCTTCCGCCTCCAACTTTTTTCCACACTTCTTAGTCTGTTTTAAGGCCTCACCAAATACTGTGGTTGCTAACATGTCCTATGGTGGAAAATGTTCGCTGTCAGATGACCTGAATTGTTATGTCAGACAGCGTAAGTGAAAGACGGCATACTAGCTTAAAACTGTGCTACAATGGCATTGTCCTGACCTCTTGAGTTGCCAGGATGGCTTATTTTCCTGCAAACTATAGTAGTAAGAAGAATGGCAGAGTCAGAGTGGCATTAATTTACGAAAGCTCCATTCAGATGCTGCAAGACATTTTCCTGAAGCCAGGCCTGGCAGTGTTGGTCAACTTTGGAAGCTCTAAGTTAGTTTGATGCGATCTTTTCATTGATTTTTCTTCATTGCTGTTTCTTGATTATGTAGATAGTGGCACAGGCTTTCTTAGGAGCCATTGCTTCAATAGGCATTTCCTAGAAAGAAATGTTGATTGTCTCTATATCTGAATCGTACTCGGAAGAATCCTTTTTTGATGTTTTTCGTGCTGACCTACATGACACGTGATTCAGATGCTTATAACTGAAAGGCCGTGTTTTTGGTACTTAGGTGCAGAAATTTTGAAGTCATTTTTTCTATTAAAATTCGCTGAAAATCACTGTTCCTGGATTCCTGTCAATTGACAGGCGCTCCTGAGACATTTGACAGCACTCCTGTTGTGTACCTGTGCTTGTATCTGCTGTGGCATCAGACTAATCAGTTAGTTTGTTTTGCACAGCCAAACATCACCTCACAAAGTTTCACTTGAGTACTTAGCTCTCTCTGTGACTGCGCAAGTGCAGAGGTATGTACCAATGACATAATGCTTGTTGATTAGGATGACAGTACAGTAAGAGGCACATCTGTGGCAAACGGCATACACATTGTGAATGTTAGCATTTATGCTGTTGGACACATCAAGAATCTCATGAGTATTATAAGCTTTTTGGAGTCGGCTCTCCTAGGCAACTTGATCTGTGCATTGATGTCATGTCTTAGGGCTCTCAACTCTGCCAAGCGAGATATTCAGGTGCTCTGTTCCGAGATATGGAGGGTCTAGCTGTTGACTCGTCCATTCTTACAAACCAGCCCTGGCTCCTGGTCCCTAGCAGGACACAAGCACTGTGTTGTCCACTTTCCATAGCCAACACAGCTGCCATCGAATATAATGCAGTGCAGTTTGACTTGATGGTGATGCCATATTAAGTGAGAGTCATGCGTGTCAAAGTAATGCCTGCATTGTAGTTCTCAATAGTTTTCCGAGTGCTTGAAGTCTGAATGCTTCGCCAAATCCGGAGTCCTCCACTTCTGCATCTTTCATAACCTGTGCAGTTTCAGAATGTTAAACCTCATAATTTAATTTTTGAAATAATTCAGGCAGCCATAGGAGTGCGATATGGCATATTGTGTGAAAGACCGAATTTACACTGGCGATTGACAGAGGTCACATGATCGAATGCGACTGGCGGCTAAAGATTGACTCATAGTGACCAGTGGTCACAGTGGCTAGTGCGACCTGTCCCTCACCACACCAAAATATCACAATTCATGCCATTCACGTCTGCCCGCACATCAATTATGTGTTTACATGACAAATCGTGTTTGTTTTTATCCCTTTATGGTCCACGATGTGTGATGGTTATGTCATTAGCGGTAACGTTAGTACCTGTGCACATGGCAATGATTGCAACAGTCACCCTCAAGTTCTCCTTGTGAGTCAGTGCAAGCTTTGGAACCACACTGTTAATGGTTCTGCTGTATTGCTTTAGCTACATAACCTCCTTCCTAGCTTTTCTTTCAAATCTTTCTGCAATTCCTCATTCTCTCTACGACACTGTCCAATTTAAACTTTTGCAGCAGCCATTTCCTAAAAAAAAAGCTTCAACATCTGCCTTGAATAGCGAAAAATGCTCATTCATGAAGCCAATAGCTTCCCAAACGCTGAGTTTATCATGTATTTCAGTACTTGAACCGACCATTGCCTTAGCATTCCACTACATGAACTACTGGACGATTGTATTCTCAGGAAGGCACAGGCATGAATTAGCAAGCTACATGTTGTCCTGCTCAAGCCTGAGGCCCCTGCAATGGCTGAATGGCTACGAAGTGTAGAATTGGTTAACCTGCACGAGCTTGTGGTTTGGGCATTTGGAGGTGCTTAGGTTTGGGTTGGTTTCAGCACTGACTAACCAAACTATGTACATTGCTCAGTGCTTGAATATATTTGGGAGCATTATCCAGATGCTGTAGTGACTTTCCAAATGTTTTTTCATGCAATACCCTGTCACCCACAAATATGAGGCTGTGTGCGGTAACAGTTTCTGGTCTGAACTTATTTTAATGAAGTAAAAACTATATTACATGCATCTGAAGGACACGAGTCAAGGAAAAATTGTAAGAATTCCTACTCTATAGTCTTTGCAATGAATCGAACAGTTTTCTCATAAACATGTGGTTCTTCAGACATTTTAATTCAAACTCATAATGGTGTGAAATATGGCCACAGGCTATACGAAATCTGCCGTGGTTGCTTAGTGGTTATGGTGTTGAGCTGCTAAGCACGAGGTAGCGGGATCAAATCCCGACCATGGTGGCTGCATTTCGATGGGGGCAAAATGCAGAAAACACCTGTGTACTTAGATTTAGGTGCACATTAAAGAACCCCCTGTAGTCCAAATTTATTTTCAATACTGCCAGTCTCTTCCGAGACCATAGCAGGTGGGCGTACAGATTGTACATGCAGGTAGAATAATACATCAGCACCACACGGCAAAACAGAAATCCAATGCAGTGACAGTCATCACAAAAGTATAAGATTAAAAGGTATCCAAATAAGTTTGAATAATGATAATTAGGAATGAATACCGAGCTGAACTTCTATGGACAACACACTTGTACCACATATAACTTATACACACTTATAATAGAAATAATATACAAAGCACACATTTTTATCCTCAGATAACACAAAGTAACCAACAGCAACAGATAACAGAAATTATACATGAAATGGAATGGTACACAGGCAAATAACAGCAAACCTGAAAACACTCTGTAGTGAGCACTTGGCCACTAATATTCTTCCAATGATGGTGAAATGCCTCTGGGGTGGAGAGCGCTACTGCATTAACAGATGATACTTGCTATTTTTGAGGCAAAGTCCGATAATGAGTTCGCATTAGTAACCGAGGGATCTAAACAATTCCATTCCCTGATAGCAAACGGAAAAAAAGTGTGCTTGAAAGTGTCATTGTAGTAAGAGTACTGTCAGTGTGTGTGAATGCTTGTGCCGGGTTACGCAGGATTCTGATGGACGAATGTATAATGATGTGTCAATTTTGTAATAGTTGTGAAGTAGCTGAAAAATAAATTTCAGGCACCCTTGTTTTACTCAAATCGCCACTGTTTGGAGGCCAGAGCTTGTTAACATATTTGTGGGAGAATCAGTGCGCTTATATTTGTCGCAGATGAATCTTGCAGCCTTCCTCTGTACATTTTCTAGTTTTTTGATGCTAGTGACTGTATAAGGAAACTATACTGTGTTAGCGTATTCTAATACCATAGGTCTAACATAGGTAGTATAGGCTAGAAGCTTGGTAGATTGAGGGGCCAGCCGGAGGCATCTGCGAAGATAAAACAGCTTGCGCAGAGCAACTTAAGTAATATTAGAAATATGCACATCCCATCTTAGGTTTGAAGCAATCGTGACACCTAAATAATTTTGCTCATTCACTTGATATTCGTATTTGATAGCTTCTTTCTTTTGGGTTGTCGTCATGCATACTGTTTTTGGGGGGTTCATCGACATTTGCCACATGTCGCACCAGTTGGAGAGATGGTTGAAGGAATCAGTTAGTGCAAGGTGATCTGAATGACTGTTAATTTCTTTGTAAATAATGCAGTCGTCAGCGAAGAGCCTAATGTTGCAAGATATATTGTCTGTGATATCATTAATAAAAATAAGAAATAACAAAGGCCCCAGAACGGAGCCTTGTGGTACTCCGGACATGACAGGCAGGGTTTCTGATGGTACTTGCTCCAACAGGACATATTGGGAATGGTCAGTTAAAAAGTGTTCAATCCGTGTTAATAATCCATCTCCAATGATATTTCGGAGCTTTGCAATTAATTTGTTGTGACATACGGAGGCCTTAGAAAAGTCTAGTAGTATAATATCTGTTTGCTCGCAGTTGTTAACAGACAGTGCTGAATCATGAACAACCTGTGTTAGTTGCGTTATAGTTGATAATCTGCTACGGAACCCGTACTGGCAAGATGACAAAATGCCGTTCGTCTCCAAGGAAACGGCTAAATGTTTTAAGATTATATGTTCAAATATTTTGCACGACGTGCTGGTTAATGATATTGGTCTGAAGTTTGAAGGGTCACCGCTATTTCCTGCTTTGGGAATCAGTGTTACTTTAGCTTTTCTCCAATCTTCTGGAAGTTCTGATACGGTGAGAGATTTGCGGAAAACCAAACCAAGGTATTGACTGCACCATTCTGCATATTGCCTAAGAAAGGGTTGGGGACGTTGTCTGGTCCCGAAGATTTTTTTGGGTCTAGTTCGAGCAAAAGACTAAATATTCCTTCGTCACTTACATCTATTGGATTGATACCCGTGATATCAGGGGTGGGGTTAAAGCTGCGGGATTTTTCTGTTATCTTTTGTGAAGACAGAGTGGAAAAAGTTGCATATATTGGACTTTGCCCTTGTCTGTTGTAATGTTAGTTCAGGACTGCCTGTTTTTCTACGACGGAAATGCTTCCAGAACCTCTGCGGGTTACCGGTAATGTATGACAGTAGCGTTACCTTGAAGTAATCTTCTTTTGCTTGTTTTGTTTTCGTCTTGAAGTTTGAAATGGCTGTTTTTAGTTTTGATACATTCGCACTGCAGCACGTTTTCTTTACCGCTTTCCGTAGTCGCTTAACTTTTCGTTTTGCATGTAGAATTTCTCTTGTTATCCAAGGGTTATTTCTTTGGGGTCGTGTAAGCCGTAGTGGAATAAAGTAATTCATGCAGTAATAAACAATGTGCTTGAATCGTAGCCAGAGGTCATTTACAGTTGGGACAGGATCATAGTTCAATTCCATGAACTCATAAGATTCATGAGCTAAACAAGTTAGTACGCCGGCATCATTTGCTTTACTGAAGTTCGGAACATGTGTTACTACTGATTGAAAGTGTAAGCTGTGATCGAGTGTTAATCGGCAAATGGGCACTCTGTGGCCCGAAATACCCTCTACAACATCAACTTGAGCGTTGATAAGGCTAAGGTGACTACTAAGAAGTGTTAGGTCTAATATACTGGTGGCTGTTCCTTGAACACGCGTTGGGCACGACACAACTTGATGGAGGTTAAAATTTAGCATTAAATCAAACAAAGCCTCTGAACCCTGTGAGGTGTGGTGCATGCTACTCCAGTTTATATCAGCAAGGTTAAAATCACCCATTAGTATAACTGCAGAGCTACGGACATGTTGCTGAAGAAAATCGTGGGTAGAGACTATGCATTCGGGACCAGAGGATTGGCTATGATAAAAGCAACCCGCCACTATGCTTGTACCATTGCACATTATTTTGCAGAAAACTGCCTCTGTGTTCGGGACATGAGGCAGCAGTGTATATGAAATGGAACGTTGTATTAACGCCACGCCTCCGCCACGAGGTGGTCTGTTTTTTCGGATGACAGCGTAGTTAGGGGAGCGAATTCCTGGTCGAGTACAGCTGGTGAGAGCCAGGTTTTCATTATTGCCACAATGACTGGTTCATAAAGTAGCAGGAGTCCCCCATTACAGCATGCCTCATAATCAGATGGTGGTTTTGGCATGTAAAACCCCATTAAAAATATATATATATTATATGAATACCATTTTTGTGCTACCGCTACCCAAGGCACGTTACATGCATTAAGCAGCAGGCTCCAAAATTAGAGTGCAGGGGCCTAACCTCAGCGTGATGGGACACATAGACATTTGTGGAATTTCAAGATCCATGTTTATCTGCATGACAAAATCAAATTATGTAATAATCATTGCCAACACCCATGTTCCTGAAAATAGTTTTATTGTTTATTTTTCTCAGTGTTGGATACAACCACGCAACCTTGTTGTTGTTGCAGAATAAACTCAATTCAAATTCTTGCAAAACATTCATTCCTACCTGAATGAGGAAAGGTTAATGTACTTAATCCTTATGCAAGCGCATATGTATTAAAGGTTGCAGTTGTGCCTTACGTGCATGGGCTCACTCGCAATTTTAAGGGCTGGTGTCAGGGTTGTAGCTTCAGCCCCGAGCAAGGCCTTGTGCTTCCTGGTGAATGGCACACTTGAGCAAAAAGCCTTGCAAAAAAGCACATTGAACAACACCAGACACATTTGTCTTGTGGTAAAGTATATATTGTACAGACCAAAAGATGTTTTAATGAATCGACAAGAGAGTAAAAAGGTTCAATTAAATTGCTTTCAGCAAGCAATTTGTCTGAACACATACGACAGCACAAATGAAAAGTTAAATTTCATAGCACCAATTTCATCACTCCGAAATGCTAGCACCAGCTGTCACAAGTGTTAATGGAAGTTATGACCATTAAAACCACCACGACACTTGTGTCAGCACTCCTCCAATTAAAAAAGTTGCCTGGTCTTACAAGTCAGATTCATGACCTGATTATGAGGCATGTCACAGTGGAGGACTGTGGATTATTTTGACAATTTGGGGTTCTTTAACATGCACACTCCTTTAATTTCACTCACAGACAAGCACTATGTCACTTTTGATCAAGACAATGACCTGCGCTATCAGATTGACAAGCACCCCTGTGTTGGTTGTGGATGACCGCACCTGGATTTTCTTTTTTTTTTATCCTTGACATTTTATGAGCACCTTTTTTGAGCCTGGTTATAAGTTTATGTTCTTTTATTGCTATTGCTGCATTCCTTACATGTTGTTATTTTTGATTATTATTTTTTTAATGGGAGGGGTGGGGGGTACTTGTCTGTACCCGTGCATACTGTCAGGCTGTAAGCAAGCAATTGCTTCTTAGGTTGGCAGTTAGATTTACATAAAAATCTTTGTGTGTGCCTTTCTTATCTATGACCAGTTGCTATACTCAGTCATGTTGCCTTATTTCGGTTTGTAAATTTTGGCCGGACATTACAGTTATTATGAAGCAGCTTGCTGAAACGAAACCTTTTTGACATGCACACAAAAAAAAGTTGTCGCAGTTTCACCTGAAAGGCGAAGCATCAATTGCGATAGCAAATTTGTAGAGCTATACGGAGTAATGATATTGGCTTTATCAGCTGTATAAACTTGGACATGCAGCAGCACCGGCAACACGCAGAACTGTTGTCGACGCCGTCGGCGTTTCGCCCGTGTTCGCTGAAAATGCGTGCGGCGTTGGTGACTGTTGCCGGAGCCTCTGATATAAATAGGCACTTGGTGCCGCAGCTAAACGTCGCCTCCCCCCCCTCCCCCACGCCCTCTCGCTCGTCGGAAGAAGGCGCGTTTGCTCTACATATAGGGTGATTGTAAAGGAGGAAAGAGACGTCTACTTCTGCAGCCCTTTAGCGAGCACGGCGCAGAACGCGCGTTTGTTCTCCGCCGTGCGTTCACTCCCCGTGAAAGCACGCGCCCCTCGCGCCCTTTCACTCGCACATACAGCGTTCGGCGCGCGGCGACGATTTCATCTCCATTGACGTCATACGGAACCTCACGGCGATGGCGACAGCGACGCCGACGGCAGAAACCTGCTTTTGAGTGTCCATATAATTGCTATCGCAATAAAAAGGAAAACTGGCTTTTGGTTACGGTTGTGGCATCAGAACAAACTAACATTTTCTTTTTTAAAGCTAGTGGTTCTTGCTCGTAGGGTTCAGAAATTTAGAGCTGCTCCCAGTAGAGTTTATGTCTGAAAGGCACAACTAACTCAGTAGCTGTAATTGCACATTGAAACATTACCTTGCTCTGGCCACTATTTTGTATTCATATATGTGTTAACTGTTGTCAAACAAACATTAATTTTGCTGGAGACAGAGCGAGAGATAAAACTTTATATTATTGCTCAGTGGATTAATAAGCAGGCAGCCTCAGTCCAGGCCACCTCTGTCAGCATACTTGTTGCTGGAGGCAACATATTGACAAGGGGACTTGTCTGTTTCAGGGCAGACGTGATCGAGACAAATTCCCTTGTTGAAACATTAATTGGCTCCAGTGACATTCTAGTTCGACCACAGTTAATCACTTCAAGCCTCCACCTTCCTGTGGACTTCTCTCTTGCTTGTATGTGTTTATTTAATTTGTATGAATTCTGCAGACACATGGTTATAGCAGGGAGGGCTACAAATACATGCAACAAGCGTCACAGTGAAGGATAATACAGCAATGAAAAACAGACAATTATTAATACAAGATTGTGACCTGATTACACGATTCCATTCTGTTATAGTATGGAGAAAGAAAATATGTGCTGGTTCATGCAAAGTACGGTGTTATAGCATCCTGCCAACGGCGACGAATGGGTCTGGTTAATATGAAGATGGGTCGAGCAATAAATTGAATTGGTATGAAGTATAACTTAAGGAATTGAAGTCTATTTTCTTTTATTCTAAGCTTGAACAGTTTGATGTCCTTATAATTGCCCTTATTTAGGTGGGGGGATGAAAAGTTGAAAATTGGTTGAGTATGAATCTAGCAGCTTTTCTCTGGATATTTCTAGCTGCTTTCTTTAAGAAGCGGTGGTGAATCTAAGTAATATGTATAAAGTAGTTGCGCTGATTCGTGCTCCCTCAAGGGCTGCAGAAGACAGCGCCAACCTTCCTTTCTCATAATGAACCACTTAGTATAAAGTAGCATTGATTGCTTACACGTCATGCGAAATGTGAAAACACCCGTGTACTTAGATTTAGGTGCACGTTAAAGAACCCCAGGTGATCCAAATTTCCGGAGTCCTCCATATGGCGTGCCTCATAATCAGAACTGGTTTTTGCACGTAAAACCCCGTAATTTTAAACACGTCATGCGAAGTAGTATGTTTTTATAAGTGTTAATTAAGTGTCATTATCCAGCACCATGCAACAATATTATTCTAGCTGCTATACAAGTGATTCAGGCTTGTTGAATGTGCTTTGAATTTAATGTTAACTTAATCCCCCCCCCCTTCCCATTCTTTTTTTCGTCCCCAAAACTATTAGAGGTATAGGCTCTGTATTTATGTGTGCTGCATTGAGGCCGAGATCGTAAAGCGACACGTCTTTATTTTGGTGAAGTGCATGCCTCCTCGGGCGGATGACACGAAGCAACTGCCTGCTGCCATCATGTGCCTAATGTACTTAAAGCGAGCAATAAAGAGAGAATTCAGTTTCGCACGTCGCCCCTTCGTCAACTCGTCACTGTTCGGCTGTTACGCAGCGTAGCTCGGCTAGTCCAAACATGTCAGATTGCCGGCATCGTCCCCTGCTCCGCAAAGCACAGTCTGCAGTGATCGCTTCACCAGCGATGGACGCTTCTGCAGTGACGGCGTGTTGAACTGGCTGCAAATCATGGAAGAAAGAAAATCTCCGAATTGATGCGAAAAACAGTTTCGGTTTTCTGCTGCTCAAAGCGCCACCTGCTTCTTGTAGAAAAAATGTCGTGGCGGCTTCCCGTTTGACTTTCAGTTGAAGTAGCTGAGGCTCGAAGTTTTCTTGTGCTGGGGTTATTCACAATGCAGTGCTATTAAATACATATGTGTCTACGCTACAAGTGTTTCGGGAACCTCTGGAAAGTCGTGCATCGATACTTGTGCGAGTCTTTGTATACGCGTCATACCGAGAGGTAAACGAACCGTCATGGTATCCTGCACCAACTTGCCGCGTGTGGCAAGGCCAATATTTATTATTAATCTTAATTAATGGCATGCTTTATCGGTATACGGCTGCATGTAACCAACATTGTCCTTCCTTCAGGGCATGACAAAAAGTGAAATTCAAACCAGAGTTATTGCTTCAGTTCTCGTTTGATTTCGGTTCGCATCGTTCCTTATTTACTAGGCATGTTACCTTGTCTAATTCGTGCAAAAAAAAACTGTCATTGTATAATGCGCACCTCGCTGTCGGAGAAGCTCGCAGGTGCACGTGCTGTTTTCGGTGCCTGTTGAAACTCCGTAATTGACACGTTTGTTGTAAGAACCGCGGAAAGAAAGTCCACGTTTGGCACAGTGTGACAATGAGACTCAAGAGCGCATAAATGTGTTTGTGCAGCTTTGTACCATTTCAAACATCACTTAGGAATATACATTTGGATCCTAGATTGATTACTCGGTATAGTTCATACAGATACAGCGCGAAGTAGACACGGACGAAGCGAGTAAACTGGACAGAACGAGCCCTGTTCCTCACGGTTTACTCATTTTGTCCGTGTCCTCGCGCTGTTTCAGTATGAATATGTGCTAATAACTAGCCCAGCTGTCCGTGGTATCGGTATATCATTCATTAATATTCCTGTATTTGGAACGTCCGGTTTAAGATGTGTAAATTGTTTGTGATTATATCAACCCGACTTTATCACTGGCATATTCATACATATTATTTCCACAATTAAGAGAGCTACGGACGATTACAAGTTACCCTCCTCCCTAGCCATGTATTTCCTCCTCAACTCGTTCACCGAGTGATTGAGGGTAAGCACCGCCTTCGCTGGCTCTACGTCATGTTGTGACGTGTTGTCGTCTACTTCCGGTTGTCTTGGAGCCAGCGCTCGAAGGCTCTTCAAACTTCTCCACTAGCTGCCCAGCTGCAGATCCTCAGCGAGAGCGACCAAGCAGCGAGCATTCTGTCGCAGCGCCGAGTGTGTCCGGTATTCCGGTAACCACAGGCGAGCTGGGTGTTCTGACGGATAGGCAGAGGCGTAAACTAAAGCCCGTTCATACTGCTGTGATGAAGGAGCATCGTAGATGTACGTGAGCAGCCTGATCGACATGCACGGTCCAGCCATCTGGATGGCGCAGAGCTTAACCAGCCAAATACAAAGGTAATATTGCTGTAACCAAGTGTAAAACATTTTAAACATGTAAAAAGACGTCTTTAAGATTACACTCCTGCCGAAAATTTGAGCCAGCAGAAAAGTAGAAAAAACTTGGTTACTGCTATATTAGCTCTGTGTTTGGTTGAGCTTTGTGCCGCCAGGTGGACTGCACCGTGCAAGCAGTTCACATTTGCGCCTCCGTTCATCACATAAAACGTGGTAAAACAGCCAATACACTTGCGCTCGCATTTACCTGAATACCGGACACACTAAACTCCATTGTGGCAATCCTTTGACGTGAAGTGACGGCCGCAAACGTGTAGATGCTGGCGCCATTTGGATACTCGCAGTCCGATGCGCTGCAGCCACTCCGCTCGTCTGCTGCCTAGCAGCAGAGCACAATGTCGCAGCTTGACATGTTGCCGATCGCTACGTTTGCAGCCCACAAAGCAACAAGGGCGAACCGTGGTATTCGCGAAAAGAAAGAACAAGACCAACACTGACCGCGCGGCTCTCGTCAACATGGAGCATGTTTTAACACAAGCAGACGACGCTTGCTGTGGGTTGGAAGTGCTTTTAGTGTAGTGATACATGTCCTTGTGCATGCTGTTTCTGTTACTTTCTTTTTATAGAAACAAATTAGCTAACATCTAAACTATTACGAACAACATTTGTTCATCATAATGTTGAAAAAATTATCGATGACACACCCTGGGCAGCCAATCGGATAGCTGGCCCTACTGACGTGATATGGTCAAGTCGCGTCACTTGGTCACAAAACTCAGCCTATTGGCGTGCTGCAATCGGTAACGATGTACCTTTCTAAAACATAATAAATTACACACTTTACATGGATTGCTTAGATGCGTCAATTTATGATCAGAAGGATCCACCTAACGACTGGGTAGGCTTTTACAAAATCATTTCAACAAGCAATCTATTATGTGAGGGCCTTTTTTCATCTCGGGCTGCACATTTTTCTTTTCACATTTTCCCATTATATGAGCTGCCATGAATGTAAATTTTTTATTTTTCACATTGTGTAAACCACAAGGTGTGAGAAATAAATGTGTATTTTACTAGGCTTGCTCAAAATTGTAGGTACGTGTACCAGCAGAGATGCAAAATCGCAATAAGAGCAGTTCCCAAGTGTTTAAATTAGTTACAAAGAGGTGAATCTGTTAAACAGTGTACTGCATGTAATTTCCATCTAACTTTGCAAAATACAGTATTAAAAAAAGCCTGCACAATTTGTTTTCACATACAGATTTTATGGTGGAGGAGCTACAAGTCATGAATCCAATTTTAAATCAATGATATGACACTGTGCCTACGTAGCAGATCTAAATTGCCTTGCACTGGCACATCATGACATGCTTCGCTAGCTGAATAAAACTAGTGAGTGTACATGACACCGTGTGGTGCAGTGCTGTGAATCGCAAGAGATGAGTAGGGGGCCCAGCGGCAGAAGGTATAAGGCATGTTTTTTAGCCCAACAGAAATATTCTAATTTGGATTCTAATTTGTTCATTCCCTTATAAGCAGACTCGTACATAACAAATTACATGTAATTAATCCTTGTGATCTGTTCCAACTTTTTGGTAATTGTGTAATTTTAACAATTCTGTTTTTTACTCTGTAGCACTCACTGTAATTTAATTACTTTTTTCCAGTAACCTTCTACATGTAATTTGATACTTTACTGATGAGACAAGCTATAGCAGTTGACGCAGTGTTGGTGACCTGAATTTGGCGGGTACTACAGCAGAACATCGGAGACTGTGCCACGCAGCAGCCAGTTCAGACAGGCAAACCCTGGAGCAAAATATTTGGTTCTTTATCTTAACGCTCCATCAGATTTTGGCCAGTGAATTAAATCAGTGCTGGTATGTCTCGACAGCAACGGCCACTTAGGACGTTAATGCCAGGATGTCGCATATGGATGATTTTTACAGGTTTTCATTGGTCTTCAAGTCCTAGCAACAGTAAAGCACTGCACTTCACACAGGACCCAGATGCTAAGCAATGACAATTTTGTGTGCAAGATGTCCGTATGTTACAACACCGCCCTACTCCCCAGAGCGCACATAGAGCAAGTTTTCGGTGTCACTGCTGATGTCTTCACGGCAAAAACTAGGAAAAATGACTGTCAGCAATTTTTTAAAAGCAATTGTTAGTAAAGGTAAGCAATGTATGAAGGGCTGCAAAGGACACACTAAATGTTTCAGGCCAGCTTGTTCTGAATACGGTATCTGTGCAATGTTAACAGGGGTGGGACTCCTGCGCCAATTGTGCATTTTTGTTACAGAAGCAAATTCCTGCACCAAACACAGAAAATTGACCGAAATTGCGCCACGCTGCGCCAGAATGGCTTTGGCAGTGGCCGCGAACAGCGATCGGATTCGTTCTCCAAAAAAAGTGCAACCATTCACATTACGCACACCACGTGACGGCACCTCCCGCAGAGTTTCTCGTAATTTTCGCACTTATAACACTGGACTTATCAGCGCGCGGCCACTGCCGGATGTTGTCGCTGCTGTCGGAATGGCTAGGGCGGCTGTGCTTAGAGTGTACTAGAACACGGTTTATGGCGTTTTTCACTGGTCGATCTGGAGCGGCCGCCGAAATCCTGGAGCGAGCGCTCGCAATTCACCAACCCTAATCTGCCAGTGGAGAGCGAAAATGCTCCGCGCTGGATCGTACCGGAAGTCTGCGCACACACGTCACAAAAAACGACTTCCGCTCTGCATGTTTCTATGGCCACCAAGATCGCCGGCCCCCAGCGAGCGGAAGTGACGTACCTCTCATCCTATTTCCGCCCGAATCCGTGCCTCGGCTGCGGAGCAAGTGAGAGCGATCCGGCGCGGAGCGAGTTGATCCAAATCGACCAGTGAAAAGTGCGAACCCGCTCCAGCTCGACCAGTGAAATTAGGATTCGCAGCCGTGGAGCAAAAAATCCTGCCCCAGATCGACCACTGAAAAACGCCATTAGTGGGCCGAGCGGCGCAGCGTTCCCTAGCTGAGGTGCAAAACACCAAAAAGTATGCTGAGAGCGCTGCGAGCGAACTAGATATTTCGGAGGCATGCAATGTAGTGGGTGAAGCGGGCGGGCGTCTGTGTCCTTAAGGCCAGTATGACATAAAACTATTCCAATCTGTTTTTATGCCCATATGGTTGAGGCGTGAGCCATTTTGACCTATCACGAAGGACTAATGGCGGATTTGGAATAAGACGTCACAGCATCGCCCGAAAGGCGAAGCATCGATTGCGATAGCAAATTAGTAGACAGCTATACGAAGCAAGAAGTACTTTTATCAGCCTTATAAACTTGTAAACATGTGTTCACTCACTAAATTAACAATCATGGTGTCACGCGTGCACAAGCAAGCATGAACACAGCTCACTCGATTACCACAAAAACTCGCTGGGAAACGCTGGAGTGAGCAAGCGTGGCGGCAGCAGTGAGCGAATTCAGCTTTGAGCTGCCTCGCTTCAACGCGAACTAAGTGGCAAAAAACAGCACACACGAAGCTATCAGCAGTCGCACTATGTTCCTATCGCAGATCGCTCTCAAGATAGGGCCCGTGCGGCAGCACCATACGCAGCAGCCTCCACAGTAGAACGACCCCTCTCCCCGGTTCCCTGCACGCAATGGAAGATGGCGCGTGAGATTGAGCCACCATCGTCGGCTTATCCTCACGCTTTCACTCGCACATACAGTATGTACGGTACTGTACATGCATACAGTTTATACAGCACATACAGCGATGATGTTATCGCCCCTGAACTGTGTATGTAACATAATGGCGATGCCAGAAATGCGCCTGGAGTGCTCATATAATTGCTATCGCAACAAAAACAAATTGGAATAGTTTTACATTATACCAGCCCAGGGTTGATTACGGCTCTGTTGGTCTGCGGTGACATATGGTGACACTGAAATTATGTTACAGCGTTGATTCGACCGCATAATTTCAGTACATTTTCCGCTATCGTCAGGAACGTAGGCGCGGAAATATGTAGTTTTATCGTTGTGCAACCGGATGTTTCCAGCTTTACAGGAAAGCATGCGCTGAGTCGCCGCTCGACCCACTCTTCTATATTCTAGTACACTGCAGTTACGAAGTGCACTTCCACTACGAGCTTCCTGTTGGTTTATTCTGTGTTTCATCGTGGTTTAGAAGTGCACTGCCGTATTCCATTATTCTACCAAAATTCAGATTGGCTTGCTCCAAAATAAAATTTAGTCTGCTTCAAACTGCTCCAAAACGCATTTTGACATGCTCCAGAAATTGCGCCGAAATGACTTTGGACAGTCCCACCCCTGTAATAAAGTTCAGAGGATGGTAGCCTCCAAGTAGTTGATTATTTTTGAGTAGTTCCTTCATTACTTTCATGGGGCAGTAATTGATAACTGTAATCAATGAAATTGTTGTGTGAGGTAATTGTAAGTGGTTACTTTTTTTCTGTAACATGTACAAGTCTGCATTTAAGCCTGTGACTTCCGATAACCCTGTCTAACTTCACTTGTGCTTGAAGGATACGAAAAGCTTTTGTGGCGGCAGGAGATTCGTGAGGTGACGTAATTTAATAATGGCATCATCCAGAAAAGTGTTCTCGGGCCTCTTTAAACAGGGTAAGATATCTGGTCTGTAGACAATGCTGTTGTCAACATACAAGCCAATTATTATTACACTGCATGCCGCAGGAAACCTGCAATATCCCAAAATAGATTGCTTACTCTGTCCTGCAGCTTCTGAAGCCTCTGCTTTGTTTGTATTCCAGTAAGGTAGTTGACAGTTTTCCCTTACATGAACCTTCTGTTGCCTTGAGGCCTTCCGCGGAACTGATTTGTCATATTGCGTGTGCCTGTACTTCAAGTTGTCAATGAATTCGGCCTTGTTCTGTAATTTGCTAGCCTCCTGGTTAGCTCAGATGGTAGAGCGACTGCCCCAGAAAAGCGTTGGTTCTAAGTTCAAACCCAGGATTAGAATGTATCTTTCATCAACTATGAAGCATTCTTTTTAGAGAAACTTATATGAGTTTCCTTTTTCGTTAGATGTTACAGTCGAGTGCATGGCAATTTCTCTTTCATGAATTACTAGTGAGTACAAGCTCACACACATTTGCACACCCTTCCAGATCATCTATAAAAAAAACTCCTTCAAAGTCTGTCTTCTTGAAAGGGTATGGGTAGGGCCTGCTTCAAATGTTAGGAACATGGCTAAATGAACAGACGCAATAGATTAAATGATGTTGACTTAAATTATGGGGTTTTACGTGCCAAAACCAGTTCTGATTATGAGGCACGCCGTAGTGGGGGACTCCGGAAATTTGGACCACCTGGGGTTATTTAACGTGCACCTAAATCTAAGTACACGGGTGTTTTCGCATTTCGCCCCCATCGAAATGTGGCCGCCGTGGCCGGGATTCGATCCCGCGACCTCGTGCTCAGCAGCCCAACACCATAGCCACTGAGCAACCGCGGCGGGTATAAATGATGTTGACTAAACACAAGATCTCTGCATACAACATTGACATCTTCCTGATGCTTCAAAATCAGACTTACTCCAACTTAACATCTACGCATTTTGTATATTTTTACATGTACTAAAAACTGCATTCTTCTTTCTTTGGAGACTTAGGCATTTAAAGGCTAGCTCTCTATTTGACCATGCTTGTAACGGTTGAGCATGCCCTACATCATCATCAGCCTATATTTTATGTCCACTGCACGACGAAGACATCTCCCTGCAATCTCCAATTACCCCTGTCTTTCGCTAGCGTATTCCAACTTGCGCCTGCAAATTTCCTAACTTCATCATCCCTCATGACTCTATGATGCCATACATATCCATATTCAAAGTTTGTCCCTGAAATTGTTTTTGTTGTACCTAAGAGTGTTGCCTAGACATCGAGAGTATATTGCATGGAGTGCTTTCTCACAAGCATTTTGTGGCAGTGCAATATAATAACAGCTACAAAAAGATTTGCCCTCCTCTCAATTCATGTCATTCCCCCTCCAGTTTTATACCTTGCGGCCATGTCCTGCCTCTTTAGACACAATATCATGCGGTTGATTTGAACTTTGTGTTTCCGCATCTCTCTCTCACACAGTATATCTTGTTACTGTGGTGATGGCAGCCTCAAAAAGTTTACATGGATGAGCTCATGTTCCCCACAGCGTGCGGCTGCTGCAGCTTACTCTCTGCACACATCTGTAGGGCAAGATGAATAGCATAGCAGAGTGATGGCACTATTCATGTTTCTGCTACCGGAAAAGATATTGTTACACCTATTTTTCAGAACTCCTCTGTATCCCATCAGCTGCTACCACCTTTGTACTATTAACTTTTGTCGCATTCTTTGTCCCCCCACCTGCCACTTCACACTTCTGCAATAGAGCAAAATTAAAAAAAAAAGCTTGTTATTCCCCTCTTTCCCTCGCATGCATGTGCAAATGCACATGTACAGACAACTGCAGCTTTAGCAGCTGATTTGCATTCTCAGGCGGAAGTGTGCCATTGGTTTCAAGAAACACCTACATGTCTGACATTTGTGTACTTTTTACAAGCGAGCAAATTAGTACTATGTGTAAGTATGCTATTAAATATAACCTTAATGGGGCTGCTTGTTTAAAGCATTCCAGATTGCATCGATGGAGAGCCAATCGGATCGCTCACTTGAGTGACATCACTCATCCATTTTACTTAATGTGAGCAGAGGCAGCTGAAAATGCAGAAGTGGAGATGCTGTGATCTGAAGCAATGTAGATGTTTAAAACCCAATAATAAATTATCCACTTTATGCATGGCACTTGAATCTTTCTCTTGATGATCAAAAGGACCTATCCTACCAATTCGATGCACTTGTACACAACCTTCAAAATCATTTTACTGTCCCTTCAATCCCGTGGGGATGGCACATACGAACTATTGTGGATACATAGAACTGAATGAATCAATAAAGGACATAATACTTTATCAGCATGCACTTCTAATAAAATTAGTAGGTGATAACAGCCAGGAATCCAAGACATGCTCCTTCCTTAAGGCTCACCTCTATCCCTCTCTGCTTAAAAAAAATAAGGGGGAGGGAGTACATTGGTGGGTAGGCACTGTCACACCTGTAATGCGCACAGCTCAAAAAACTGTTGTAAGACATGCCTGAATGTGTTGCTGGGAGGATAAGAGACCTTAGCATTGAGCAGGCTAAATAAACATACATGTCTAAATAAACTGAAGGTGCACAATAAACAGCTCTGTACTTCAAGGTTTCACAATCCTTGCACAAAAGAAAAAAAAGAACTGCCGATGTATGCCAGTCCGAGCAGCTTGTTACATCAAGGAGATTGAAGCTTATAAAAGAGCTCTCACACCCTTTGGAAGTCCTAGGAATCTTGTCTTGCAACTGTTCGAAATCTACCAAATGCTTCGATATATCTAGTGGAATTCTTTCACTATACCTGACCCTTTTCATATGCTTCTGTATATTCTAGCTTTGTATACATACCCTTGTTCAGCCTTTAAAATCATAAAAACCTGAGCCCTTTCCTCGTCAATAATTTCTTCGATGCTATCTATGATTTCATGAATAGACGTGGTGCCTTCTGGCAAATTGAATGTAAAGTGGTGCCTCTTAAGGGCAACAGCAGCAGAGGTCTCGACTCCATTCTAGCATGGCTCTTGGGAGGGCCGGCTATGATGGGCTGAGGTCCCCTAGATTAGCCGCGAGAGAGATCCCCAGCAGGTTTATGGATGCTGAAGCCAACACTGACGAGACGCTAGTTGTGCATCAACACTGAACAATGAGGTGCTTATTATGCTGTCGAAACTAAAATTAATATTAGACAAAAGCTCTCGATATGTGAGAGAGGCAAAACAATGCGGTGCTTATTATGCTGCCAAAACTAAAATTGATTTTAGCCAGAAGGCCTATAACCAATTTGAAGAAAATGCTTGTCGATTTGGGCCCCTCCTAGCTGACCATCAAACTGGAGCTGGTTAAATAGGATGTGACAAACGAGCCAAGATAAATTCTCAAATAAGTCTGTTCGAGTGAGGTATATGCAAGGTAACTTTTATTCTATAACACTTCATAATTACGTTTCAAAGCCAATTCGGGGATTCTGATGCAAGATGCATTGCTGGTTCTTTGACATTCAATACCAGGCATGCTGCCACTTGCTGTTGGCCTTCGCCACCGTCAAGTCCCCTTAACAGCCTTGCTTCACAACAAATGAGGCTGCAAAGATGGTGTAGTTGCAAGAGAAAAAAAGTGTGCACGCTCTAGGTGAGAGAAGACTGACCATGATTGGCTGACATGGTAACAAAGTAATGCAGGCATGAGAAATAAGTGTACCAGTTGGCAACAGCGAATAGTTCGAAGCCAGTGCTTCATCTGTCTTTCCCGATCCATTTGTTTGTGCTGTTTTATTCAAAGTAACTGACTCTAGCTTGTTGAATGATCTACCAAGCATTGTCTGCACAATCATTCTACAGCTGGACTTGAGGTGGCGTTGTAGCTTTTTACATAATGAGGCTATGATGCAACGGGGAAACTTGGCCTAGTTGGTGAATGTTCACTGCAGACAAAAGCACACTATATGAGACAAGGATTAAGTAAGGTATGCGTGCAAGCACTGACTCAAAACAAGTTTATTATTGAAAGAACAAGTATATATATACATAACCAATTGAAGAACAGAACTGGTGATGATAAAAATCGTACCAGCATGATAACCACACTCCCAGGTACATCCAACAAGAGAGACAAAACCTGGCCACTTCAAAAGTAGAAAGTTCACACATGGTATCAAAACCTATTAAACAGAATGAATGAATTCTTTTATTAAGAAAAGGGAGGACCGAAGGTTGCTGGTGGGGGAGGAAGGACATACGGGAGGGGTAGACACCCACTAGATTGCACGAGCCAGGCCGCTAGCAATCATGAAGTGGGCTAATTTTACTAGGTGATCGGGGTATTCAAGAATGTTTAAGGACCTCGCCCTCAGCCGATCCCAGGAAATATTCATAAATAAAGTACTTGCCAACACAGCTAGTAAACAGAAAAATATATCGAGAGGAATCCAAGCTGAAGAAAAGTGTGCTGTTGTATTTTTTTCTTTTTTATTAAATGAGACTGGTGGCTTGCTAATGTAGTTGTCCTCTTCCCTTTTAATATAAGGCCTCCAATATTTCCATTGGGTTCTGGTTGTGGTGACTCAACAAAATCACTTTCTTTCTGAGTAGATGGCATCCACATTTCCTTCTATATGCTGGCAGTTGCCCCAAAAGCATTCAAGGATGATAAGTGTTTCTTTAGCTGTGCACTGACCAATTTTGTCCACATACACAAGTCCACAAATATCGATAGCCGTAAACAATGGGTGTTGAAAACTGTCTAGCCTCTCGGAACACAGAATGGAACCTGTATTAGGACACAGCCTTCTTTGCATGGCAAGACAAATTCTGACCAGAAAGTTTTTTCAGAAAAATTATAACCATATGCACACCCAGTGACATCACTTGGCTTCCCAGCACCTGGGGCTGCTGCGCAGTATGTCAACCAGCCCCTCCCCTCTTTCTTTTGCCACTCCCTCCTATTTTTAACGAACATATTGTAGAGTGAATGTGAAATAATTTAAAAAGGCAACGCTCCTATTTTTGCCCATAATTCGACATTTATATTTATCTTTTATGCACTACTAACAATTCAACTTGCTGTTTTCTTTGCGACTTTATTGTGGAATTTAGCGTTTGCTGCAGTTTCAGGCATTAAATGCAGCACTGATTAGCGCTGCTGCATGAACATCTTGCTTTGTATATTTCATAGGAGTAAAATAATTTTGAACCAATGCTTTAATGCCTGTCCCTTAATTTCCAGGATTTATTGCACTTGTTATATGAGACAACTGATAAATTATATTCAGTCGTAGATCATGCAGACTTTGCTAATTATAGTAAAAATTGTCCTTTATACATTAGCATACAATAAATGGCCCACCATTTATACCTGTGGGAATGGAGTAGCAATTTTTCAGAGTTTTAGTAACAAACACAACCTTCAAACTTTTTGGTCTTCAAGAAATCTCTGCTCATGTAAGCACAACGTTGAGCATGTGTGTGCAATATTTAGTGACGTAGTGAGCAAATAGAAAGACGATACATTTGACGGTCAACCTCGCTTTATTCTGAAAGTAAGAGACGGGAGAGTGTTGGATTTCTAAGTGTTGGATTTCTAATTTCTGTTCGCCAGATGCTTTTGTTTATAAGCAGCTCAGGTGTGTGTTTTTAAAACAATCACAAGAAAACAACTCTAAGCCACATTTGCACTTCTGATATGACGCTGCTGGTGTAATTACGTCTCATCTCGCGCCACTTAGAGAAGTGCCTGAAAGCTTACACCAAGCACGCTGTTCCGTCAGCGCTTCTCTGCTTCAGCTTATTTTCTTCAGTGGCCAATTCAGTTACCCTATGCGCAGACGTTTACCGCATTCAGCTATGAGTGAGTAGCCGCCACTCAGCGGGCAGCAGCCAAGGCGAACCCCCCCCCCCCCCCCCTACTGATGCCACTATGCACACCATATCCTACTGCTACACTCTTTAATCAGTATGAAAATTTATGCACACACAACACAAATACCAGCCTTTTGTCATTACACAGGCACTCTTTTGACATTTGTGTTCTTTTCTGCATCTTTTAACCATTTTGATCTATTTTTGGCATGGCCCCAACATTAAACAAATCAGGTCAGCTACCTGCAACTTGATACGGGAGGCATTCCCTTAATATATGTGTATATGCTCTCTGGAGCACAAAACACGGTGTGGTGTAAACAATGCCAGTTTTTACAATCTTGGAATGCCCAGAAAAAAAATTTTAATGTGCTTTCACAACGTGGAGCTTATGTTGCTAGCACGAATGTTTATCCTGCAGACTGGTAATCGTAACCTATTAAGCTTCTTTTTAGTATATGCATACATAGTAATTTGTGTACCTGTAAACCATCATCATCAGCCTACATTTACGATTACTGCAGGACGGAGGCCTCTCCCTGAAGTCTCCAATTACCCCTGTCTTGCGCTACCTAATTCCAACTTGGGCCTGGAAATTTCCTAACTTCATCACCCCACCTAGTTTTCTGCTGTCCTCAACTGCGTTTCCCTTCTCTTGGCACCCATTGTGTTACTTTGATGGTCCATCGGTTATCTACCCCATGCATTACATGGCCTGCCCAGCTCCGTTTCTTTAATGTCAGCTAGAATACAGTATTGGCTATCCCCGTTTCCTCTCTGATCCACACCGCTTACTGTCTCTTAATGTTAGGTCAACATTTTTCGTTCCATCGCTTTTTGTGCGGTCCTTAACTTGTTCTCGAGCTTCTTTGTTAACCTCCAAGTTTCTGCCCCATATGTTAGCACCGGTAGAATGCAATGATTGTACTCTTTTCTTTTCAATGACAGTGGTAAGCTCCCAGTCAGGATTTGCCAATGCCTGCCGTATGCCCTCCAACCCAATTTTATTCGTCTGTAAATTTCTTTATCAGGATCCGGATCACGTAAATATAATCACACAAATTCGAGACATGTAAATGTTTCTTGAACAAGTGGTAGACTTTTGCCTAAGATTGCAGATTTTCTGCTACAGTTGTTATCTGTCCATGTACATCAGCACATGTGTGCTAGGGAAGGCATGGAATAAAGAGTTTCTCCAAAAAAGCTGGGCTCAGTTGTAGAAGTGCGAGGTGGCATGGATGAAAGCGGAGAGTGTAAATGTAAAAATCGTTACAGAACCAATCTCACGATGACCGTCGATGGTAATGTGTTAGCATTGAATCAGTATAGCGACACAACGTATTGCCACCATCGCAACAAGTTATGTATCAGGCGTGTATTGCAGCGGTACTCCTCTTTCGCCCTTCTGTAAGCACACTTGGTGCCATGTAGTGCCACTGCCCAGAAGCCTGTGCGTGGACCTCTGAAATGTATGGCTGTCATGGGGTGCACGTGCTCCATTGCAACGAAGACGGCGATGAAGGCGCGAGCATGACCGTGCATTGGCATCCAGAAAAGGCGAAAGAAAAAGAAGAATCAACAGAGAACCTCGTCGCGTGAGCGTGGAATGCTAGAGAGGCGCCATTGTGAGAGAGGAAAGTGAGCGAAGAAGACAGCCACGGCGGAAGAAGTAACCCGTGGGTCCGAGCTTCTTTTTGTGTCTGGTGTTCCTGAGCCTACGGCTCAACGTCTGCAGCTGGTGTTCATCTGCGGGCCGTCCACCAGAGCACCGACCACGGCTTTGTTCGCGGCGTTCCCTCCAGGCTTATGTTCCTGTCCCGTCGTGCCACATCTTCTCGCCTCTCGACTCCAGCTGGGGTACCTCAGCAGCAGCCCACTCGTCTGCAACATTCCAGCCGTGACCTCGTCCGACGCCTCACACTGAACCGGATGGAGATGTGTGAACATTAATAATTTGATTCAGTAGTTTGCATACTGTTTAGAGACTCCATACTTAAAGGTGTTCCATATTTACGTTTGTCAGCAGTTATAGGTCATCGAATTGATATATAGCATTGTTTGTGAGTGTGCGACAGAGAACATACGCGTCATGTTTCATTTCCTAAATCGGTCTGTATTGACCACGTTAAAGAACCTAGTACGGTAAAAATGTCTACACCGTGACAATGGCACACAGGTGCATGCGAATGCTAAGAAACGCGGCATGTGGCAACCAGGCTCCTCCCACGCTTCTTTTTGAATACGCCATCTAATGGCACTGCCCAGAAGTCCGCACGTGGCCTTTTGAGGAACTGATGCCTGGAAAAATGCATTAACTATTTTCCTGTTCACGCTTTGTGAGTGGTTGCAACAGCATTCTAGCTACATTATCACCACGATCAGCAGGTCATCAGCGGTAAATAGACAAATCCTGGCATTATACCAGCTAATAACTGCCTTGCTCAAGGTGGACAACTGAACTATTTCATGATGGGAGTGATTGGAAGGTTACTTCAATTCTGAATGAACCAAATGCTATTTTGCTTCAGTGACCTAGAAAGAACTAGCATTAGTAGGTTTTGTCTTTTGAAGAAAATTTGCGTCTTCTGTAAATGATTGGAGATGCTTTTGCCCGTTTAGAATGACAACAGTGGAAATTAATGGGACCTTGAAAAGACACTTCAACATTCGAGTAGTTGTTGCACTTAAGGGTACAGCAGCCCCCTAGCATTCCTGTTCTGTTAATCATTTCAAGGTTAGCTTGCTGCCTTGGTTTAGACATTTCACTCGTACCCCACATTCAAAAGACATGTTCTTGTTCATGTTCTTGAACCCCATCCTTTCCGTGCGTATACTTTGCCACACACAAAATAAAATATTTTGTCACAAGTCAGTGCCGTGTCTGTCTCCTTTCCTTTTCCAATCAGTTTGCAATGTTCTCGTTCTAGAATACTTTGTAGGAACTAGGCTACCAAGAAGTTCTTTGTATATGCCCTATACTACTGTGTTGCACAGTCCAATTTGTCAGTTCGAACATCCTGCTTAAATAATTTCGGTATTGTTTAGTCTTTTACAGGTCAACACCATTACATATTTCATGTGAATAAAAGTTACTATGCAGAAAGTGCTCACTTCATTTATTTGAAGACCACGCACTTTAAGTGGTTATGCATGTGCTGACAAGTTAAAGTTAATGAAAAGTGACGAAACATATTTTTCAAAGAAAGGTTATGTACACACACAATATACGAAGGTAACTACATCAATCTGCATGCCACTGCTATGGTCCCATGACCAATGTGACTTGCCTGCTCTAAGCAGTACAGGCTGTGAAGAGCTGTCAGATCAGCCAGCCTTTAGTCTGTCTAGCTTGCTTTGCTGATTTCATGTATACATACCAGAAAGCAGCTTTCTACAGTCTTATGTTTAAGATTATGAAAGGTTGCCCGACACAGTGCCTTGCAACATTCACAGACATCTGACTTACCAGAAGACACCATTTCTATTAGCAACAGTAGATGAAAGGTAAATAAAAGTCAAGTACAGACATTGATTTAAAGGCCTTCACCATCACTACATTGTAAAATAATAGGATGGTTTCCCAAAGGAAAAAGCCAGCGCCATGAGCGTGCACATTGCTCACTAGCTGCAGTGGCTTCATATCAATACAGGCGACATGCAAAGAGATCTTTGTGCTTGAAGATAGGTGCATGTAAAGCACCACAGTCTAATAAAACTGCTCTTGCTGTATACATACACAGGGTATCCCACGTAACTTGAGCCAATTTTAAAAATGAAAGGCGCGTCAGAAGCGAATTGAACCAAACTCGTACCATTCGCACTGGCCTATAGTAACTCGGGCCATTCTTTCTTTTCCCCATAACTTGCTCTCTAATTAAGTTTAATTACCCAACTTTTTCATTATTGGCTGAGGACCCCAAGTATGATTCGCAAATTTGTAGAGCACCTTCAGAAACCACCGGATAGAGTTGATTCCTGTGCGATCCGATCGTCTCATGTAGTCCTTTTTTCAGGGTTGCAAAGAAAGCCCGCAAAATGTGAAAAAGAGACACATGACGGAGCACTTCCACAGTGGTATCGTGCTGCTTTCAAGCGTGCGTTCGGTGAACAAGGTCAGCTGCATCGCGAGTGGCAACGGGGAAGTGGCAAGGCATTGTGATGGTTGTAGGCTGCTGGGCCAGCGGCTCCCATTGGAGGATGGCACAAATGCATACTGCTGGCCAAGCGCTGCCGAGGAGATAGCGATAAAGCGTTCAAGAGTGCTAAAAAAAGAAAATAGCTTTTTCATTCTGTTTAAGGAAGGAAAGGGTAAAGCGCTAGAGGACTATGGAAGGCGATGACGGCTGCTTCGATTTCGCCGGTGGGGGGGGGGGGGGGGGGAAAGAAAGACCTCGCCGCCATTCATTAGGTGCTCCTCAGGCGCCCATATCCCTTCGTGTTCTCGACTGCTTCCTAATTTGGCTTTAATATACACAGAGCAGCAGACATGCCGTATTCCGATGAAGAAAGAGCGGATATGGTACTGGCTCTTGGTGCATCAAGCAGCCATAGAAGGCAGGCAGTTAAGCTGTTTCAAGGCTGGCATCCAGGTACCCGTCCAAGCTCAATGACAATTGTGCGTGCACATGAGACGCTGAAACAGAATGGGACATTTGCCATGAAACGACAAATCTGCACTTTTTGGAGAGGAAGCGGAGACAGATATCCTGTCCAAGTTTTCTGCACACCCCCGGTAAAGTGTCTGTAGTGTGGCTGCTGAAGCTGGTTTGTCGAAATCTTCGGTGTGGAGAATACTGAAGAAGAAACAACTTCATCCTTACCACGTGCAGCTGCACCAAATGCTGGAGCCCCGCAACTTCCACAGTAGAACAGACTTTTCAAACTTCTAATCAAAACAGAAGAGGACCCAGGTTTTGTTAGCAAGATCCTGTGGACCGATGAAGCTAACTTTTCGCGCAATGCCCAAGTGAACATCCACAATGCTCGCTATTGGCAGAACAAAAACCCTCACTGGGTTTTGCAGGCGCATCATCAATATCAGTGGTCCTTTAATGTGTGGTTTGGAATTTACAGTGGCACTACCATTGGGCCTGTATTTTTTTACTACACGCTTGCCGGTGAACGATACGTCAACAATATCGTCAATGGGCACCTCAGGATTTTCTCTGCGAAGTTTCATTGGCTAGGATCAAGGATATCTGGTATCAGCATGATGGAGCTCCTGCGCATGGCAGTCACAAAGCTTGCAATTGGCTGGATGAAGTTTTCACGCAGCAGTGGATAAAGCCACATGGACCCATTTCCTGGCCAGCAAGGTTACCGGATATAATCCCCCTGGATTTCTTTCTTTGGGGGTCCGTGAAGAATCAAGTATACCGGAGAACAACCCGATCATCAGCCAACTTCAAGGAAAAAATAAGACAAGTTCGCAACTTCATTCCCGAAACCATGATCAAGAACGCCACAGAAAATATGCTAAAGAGATGCCAGAGTTGCACTGCAGCAGATGGCGATGTTTGAACACGCATTATAATCATGGGACGATTTCGCAAGTACTGAACACTGAAAGAAAAAAAAAACCTACTGCTAATGCCCCCTCCCCTCCACTAGCATCCCCCTACTTCCACATCCTCCAAGTCGTCGCCCCCTCACGCATTCCAAGTTCAAAAGTAAATAAAAAGGTATTTCCTTGTTTTCTTTAGCAGTCTTGCATGTTTAGTCTCCTCGGCAGCACTCGGCCAGCAACATGCATTTGCGCCGTCATCCGACGGAGCCGCCAGCCCAGCGGCCTACAACTATCACAACGCCTTGCTGCTTTCCTGTCGCGATGCAGCTAGCCTTGTTCACCGAACGCATGCTTGAGAGCAGCACGATACCACTGCGCAAGGGCTCCGTCACGTGGCTTTTTTTCATATTTTGCGGGCTTTCTTTGCAACGCTGAAAAAAGGACTACGTGAGATGTGTAGCACAGGAAACGTGTTGTTTCTGAAGGTGCTCTACAAATCTGTGAATCATACTTGGGGTCCTTGGCCAATAAATAAAAGTTGGGTAATTAAACTTAATGAGTGAGTTATGGGGAAAACAAAAAATTGCCCGAGTTACTGTAGGCCAGTGCAAATAGTATGCATTTGGTTCAATTCGCTTCTGGCGTGCCCTTCATTTTTTAAACCTTGGTTCAAGTTACGTGGCTCAAGTTACCCTGGATAGTCAACACTGCCACTACAAGGGCGATACGAGATGGGATGCCCGATACATAAACTGCCAAGTTTTCAAATAGCATGAGACTTGACTGTGATGGGGCTAGCCATTTCCTTTTCTTTGTTTGGATATGCTGTTCAGCTTGTGCATGTTATAGTGCAAGCATGACACCAATGGGGTTGAGCGTTATAAAAATCAAGTACACTGCATAAATACATTAACATTTGTGCAATAAAAATGTTTTAGGCTCGGAGCTTTTGCTGTATACAGTGACCTACAGTGTCAAAGTAAAGGTCAAGGGTTATTCTAGAATGTGGAGAAATTCACTTCTACGGTAATGAAGAATATTAAAAAATGTGATGTCACCCACCATGTTACACTTGGTATTGTAGGCAGAGAGACTGTGCTTGCACATTTATTGGTGCACAAGGGGAGGCCTGACTTGGATGTTAGGGGGGACTAAAACCAGGGACTCGGATGCCAACTTCACTGCTTTAGGTTAGTGCATTTACACAGTAGAAATCTCAAGCCTGCCAGGCACAGCGCTATATGGCATGAAAGGAAACAGTTGTCATCATGTGCTTCTTTTGCTCACACTAGTCTGTGATGCACAAGTGTTTGTGCCAACTGTGAGCAGCACATGAATTGTTCTGGCACTCGCCATTGCATGGGTATACACGTGCACAGAAACAAGTAGCTGCTGGAGAATTCAATAGTAGCAAGAGCGAGCAGAAGGAAACATTAGGTGTCCCATCAACATAAATGAATTCACAGTGCTTACCTGCACTGAACCACGGGTGGTTCCTGTGGGTGGTTCCTGTGGTGGAACCACGGGTGGTTCCATATCCTGTGGTTTTGGAAGTGCGTTGGCTATGTCGAGGTGAAATGTATCATTAAATCTGGAGTACAAACTCTGATGCCCATGCATTCAGTCAGGTCTTCCAGATTCAGCAGAGACCAAAACACCATAGGAAAACTTGTAAAACTACTAAATGGCAACTTTATTTGGTAAATGAAAGGTTGTTTCCAGTAGAGAAGCACCTGCATCGACAGAAGCTGTAGGCTGCTGTAAACGTTATACTTAAGCAAATGAGTGCACTGACGTTACATAAATAATAAACACGATTTCACTACACAGATGAAGGCAGTCCTACCTCATCTCAAAACATTGTTCTCACCTTCTGCTCTCCTATTTGCCACATAAGCGCTGCGTATTAAGACATACTCTCAATCTTTACTGCAATGCCTTTGTCACTGGCTAACCACAAGTTAAGCCCTATACAATTAGGTGTAATATCAGCATCAGACTGTTCTCTTCAGCTCCTACTTTGTGACTGATAAGGCGGCTGTATTTCCACGAGGCCGGATCCAGCTCCACAGGGTCACCACTGGACTGCAGGAGCATGGACACCTGCATAAATAAGGTACTCTATTTTTCATACACTGCAAGTAAGTGCCCAGTCTTTATCAATCTTTTAACTCACGGACACAGGCGTACGTTATCCTTTTCATTCAATAAAGAATTGTAAAGATCGACGAAAAGCTCTTGAACGTGTATGTTTTCTCTATCTGCAGTCACTGACAAGAAGCTAGGCTCGAGCACTGCATAATGCCCAGTTCCCTACTATCAGCTTCGCCGCAATGCATGGGTGCTACGCGGTCAAGCATACGCAATGTACTGTGGTGAAGCA